>NC_088863.1:4983215-5281453 GCF_032884065.1 Artemia franciscana
CAGACCAAGCTCCGCTCTGAACAATACATTCATTTGCGAGATGCAGTTATAAATGACGACTTGCCGTAAAAAAAAAAACAATGGAAAACCTAATAGATGCCACAATCTTGACAGGGCCTTATGAGGGTGAGGCTGTTCTTATTCCTCGCATTCCCATGATTCCAACGGATCTGCTTTTTCAATTTAAAAGATTGCAATTCCCAATCTGATTAGCATTTGCAACCACCATCAACAAAGCTCAAGGGCAATCACTAGAAAAATGCGGTATAGATCTTAATACAGATTGTTTTACCAATGTACAATTGTATGTTGCATCTTTGAGGGTCGGTAAACCTGACAATCTATTTATACGCACAGACAATGGGACAGCGAAGACTGTTGTATATTCACAAGTTTTTCGTAGTTAATTTGTATTGTATCTATCTATCTATCTATCTATATAAAAACGAGTTGTGTGTATGCATGTTTGTTTGTTTGTAAAAAGAGCGTTTGCATATGACGTCATTATTAGTACATACGGCTTTGTATATGGACAGACAATGGGAAAGCCAAGAATGTTGTATATTCGCAATTTTTACGTAGTTTGAAACACATATATAAATCTATCTATATTCACAGGTGGGACACAGGGACACAACTACAATGGCGCGTAACTAATATGGCGCGTAACTAATATGGCGCGTAACGACTTACACGCGCGGGGGGGCTTGGGGGGGCGCGAAGCGCCCCACCAACTAGGTGTTGGGGTGGCGCGAAGCGCCACCCCAACAGCTAGTATATATATATATATATATATATATATATCTTCTATATATATAAAAATAAGTTGTCTGTCTGTCTGTGGGTGGATCAGGTGACGTCACCTAAAAAAACTGGATCAGGTGACGTCAAAACTGAAAAAACTAAAAAAAGGCAAAAACTAAAAAAAAAACTAAAAACTAATAAAAAAAATAAAAAAGCTAAAAAACTAAAAAAACTAAAAAAAGGCAAAAACTACAAAAAAAAACTAAAAACTAATAAAAAAACTAAAAAACTAAAAAAACTAAAAAAAGGCAACAACTACAAAAAAAACTAAAAACTAATAAAAAAATAAAGCACCGGGACACAGGGAGTATAAATGACGACCAGGACATAATTAAAAAAAAAAAACTATCTATATATATAAAAATAAGTTGTCTGTGGATCTGTGGATCGTGGATCAGGTGACGTCACCTGAAAAAACTGGATCAGGTGACGTCAAAACTGAAAAAACTAAAAAAAGGCAAAAACTACAAAAAAAACTAAAAACTAATAAAAAAATAAAAAAGCTAAAAAACTAAAAAAACTAAAAAAAGGCAAAAACTACAAAAAAAACTAAAAACTAATAAAAAAGCTAAAAAACTAAAAAAAAGGCAAAAACTACAAAAAAAACTAAAAACTAATAAAAAAAATAAAAAAGCTAAAAAACTAAAAAAACTAAAAAAACTAAAAAAAGGTAAAAAACTAAAAAAACTAAAAACTAAAAAAAACTAAAAAAAAGGAAAAAACTGAAAAATAAGCTAAAATAAAGGTAAAAACCAATAAAAAACTAAAAAAAAAACTGAAAAAACTAAGGCAAAAACTACAAAAAAACTAAAAACTAATAAAAAAAGTAAAAAAGCTAAAAAACTAAAAAAACTAAAAAAACTAAAAAAAGGTAAAAAACTAAAAAAAATAAAAAATAAAAAAAAACTAAAAAAAAGGAAAAAACTGAAAAACAAGCTAAAGAAAAGGTAAAAACCAATAAAAAACTAAAAAGAAAAAAAGGAAAAAACTAAAAAAAATTTTCATCTAAAAAACTAAAAAAAACTAAAAAAGGTAAAAACTAAAAGAACTAAAAAAGAAAAAAATAAATGACGACACTCAAAGAGAAAGCGACCAGGACAAAAGGAATGTTCGATTAGCAATCAACAAAGCACCGGGACACAGGGAGTATAAATGACGACCAGGACATAAGTGAAAAAAAAAACTAACAAAACTAAAAAGAAGGTAAAAACTACAAAAAAACTAAAAAGAAAAAAAAACTAAAAACTAATAAAAAAACTAAAAAATCTAAAAATCTAAATAAACTAAAAAAGAAAAAAAAAGGAAAAAAATAAAGGAGAAAAACAAAACTAAAAACGAATGTATATACAGACCGGTACACCGGAATACAAATGACGACCGGGACACAGGGACACAACTACAACGGGGACACCGGGGGAAACAGGGGGATATAAATGACGAACGGGACAAAAAAACTAAAAAGAAAAAAAAACTAAAAACTAATAAAAAAAACTAAAAAATCTAAAAATCTAAATAAGCTAAAAAAGAAAAAAAAGGAAAAAAATAAAGGAGAAAAACAAAACTAAAAAACGAATGTATATACAGACCGGGACACCGGGATACAAATGACGACCGGGACACAGGGAATATAAATGACGACCGGGACACAGGGACACAACTACAACGGGGACACCGGGGGAAACAGGGGGATATAAATGACGACCGGGACACCGGGACAGGGAATGGTCGATTAGCAATCACCATCAACAAAGCTCAAGGGCAATCATTAGAATCATGAGGTATAGATCTGAATACAGATTGTTTTCCCATGGACCATTATATGTTGCATGTTCAAGAGTCGGTAAACCTGACAATCTATTTATATGCAAAGACAATGGGACAGCAAAGAATGTTGTATATTCGCAAGTTTTACGTAGTTAAAACCATATATATATATATATATATATATATATATATATATATATATATATATATATATATATATATATATATATATATATATATATATATATATATATATATATATATATATATATATATATATATATATATATATATATATATATATATATATATATATATATATATATATATATATATATATATATATATATATATATATATATATATATATATATATATATATATATATATATTATATATATATATATATATATATATATATATATATATATATATATATATATATATATATATATATATATATATATATATATATATATATATATATCTATCTATATTCACAGGTGGGACATAGGGACACAACTACAATGGCGCGTAACTATTATGGCGCGTAACGACTTACGCGCGCGGGGGGCTTGGGGGGGGCGCGAAGCGCCCCCACCAACTAGGTGTTGGGGTGGCGCGAAGCGCCACCCCAACAGCTAGTATATATATATATATATATATATATATATATATATATATATATATATATATATATATATATATATATACTAGCTATATATATATATATACTAGCTGGGGTGGCGCGAAGCGCCACCCCAACAGCTAGTATATATATATATATATATCTTCTATATATATAAAAATAAGTTGTCTGTGGATGGATGGATGGATGTGTCAGGTGACGTCACCTGAAAAAACTGGATCAGGTGACGTCAAAACTGAAAAAACTAAAAAAAGGCAAAAACTACAAAAAAAACTAAAAACTAATAAAAAAAAATAAAAAAGCTAAAAAACTAAAAAAACTATAAAGGTAAAAACCAATAAAAAACTAAAAAAAAAACTGAAAAAACTAAAAAAAGGCAAAAACTACAAAAAAAACTAAAAACTAATAAAAAAAGTAAAAAAGCTAAAAAACTAAAAAAACTAAAAAAAGGTAAAAAACTAAAAAAAATAAAAAATAAATATAAATGACGACCGGGACACAGGGACACAACTACAACGGGGACACCGGGGGAAACAGGGGGATATAAATGACGACCGGGACAAAAAAAATAAAAAGAAAAAAAAACTAAAAACTAATAAAAAAACTAAAAAATCTAAAAATCTAAATAAGCTAAAAAAGAAAAAAAAAGGAAAAAAATAAAGGAGAAAAACAAAACTAAAAAACGAATGTATATACAGACCGGGACACCGGGATACAAATGACGACCGGGACCCGGGACACAGGGAATATAAATGACGACCGGGACACAGGGACACAACTACAACGGGGACACCGGGGGAAACAGGGGGATGTAAATGACGACCGGGACACCGGGACAGGGAATGGTCGATTAGCAATCACCATCAACAAAGCTCAAGGGCAATCATTAGAATCATGAGGTATAGATCTGAATACAGATTGTTTTCCCATGGACCATTATATGTTGCATGTTCAAGAGTCGGTAAACCTGACAATCTATTTATATGCAAAGACAATGGGACAGCAAAGAATGTTGTATATTCGCAAGTTTTACGTAGTTAAAACCATATATATATATCTATCTATATTCACAGGTGGGACATAGGGACACAACTACAATGGCGCGTAACTATTATGGCGCGTAACGACTTACGCGCGCGGGGGGGCTTGGGGGGGGGGCGCGAAGCGCCCCCACCAACTAGGTGTTGGGGTGGCGCGAAGCGCCACCCCAACAGCTAGTATATATATATATAACTCGTTTTTATATAGATAGATAGATAGATAGATACAACACAAATTAACTACGTAAAACTTGTGAATATACAACAGTCTTCGCTGTCCCATTGTCTGTGCGTATAAATAGATTGTCAGGTTTACCGACCCTCAAAGATGCAACATACAATTGTACATTGGTAAAACAATCTGTATTAAGATCTATACCGCATTTTTCTAGTGATTGCCCTTGAGCTTTGTTGATGGTGGTTGCAAATGCTAATCAGATTGGGAATTGCAATCTTTTAAATTGAAAAAGCAGATCCGTTGGAATCATGGGAATGCGAGGAATAAGAACAGCCTCACCCTCATAAGGCCCTGTCAAGATTGTGGCATCTATTAGGTTTTCCATTGTTTTTTTTTACGGCAAGTCGTCATTTATAACTGCATCTCGCAAATGAATGTATTGTTCAGAGCGGAGCTTGGTCTGATTCAGGCGGATATATAGCAAACGTTCTGATTCAATTTTAGCATACATATCCACGACAAATTGGTGAAACAATTCACGGCATTTTAAAATATAATTTTCTTCATCCTGCCGAATCATTAGTCTATAGGAATAATAATGCATTGCACTGCATTTCTTATTCATTTCTTTGTTAGTGGCTGGATTCATCAATTTAATATTAAAGTGATAGCCGTCGGCTCCATCCCAAAAAATGATAGGATATTGTAGGGCATCGTAGCATCGATGAGTTTCAGCAATTCTTAACAACTGAGCGTTTCGCTTATGTAAAATAATATCTCGAGGTAAAAACTGATCACCGACCATAACGATTGCCACTTCGTCGATAGTCGGAGCATTGTATCTACGCACATGTTGGCCAGGAGGCGTTTTGTCAGCGGAAATAACAATTTTATGAGTATCAGTAGGCATCAAATCGATGGCTGTTTTGAACAGACGCACTAAATTATTATTTTCGTGGAAAAGATGTTGCAATTGGGAAACGATTGTCCTTTCAACGTTGGGAGAAATTTCGCAACGTGCATTCAATTCAGAATTTCTATCACTGATGAAGTACAATTGTAAAAATTTATGATTCTCGCCTGAGAATGGTAGAAGGGACCCTGCTTTATGATAAATTTGCCCTTTTACTTTGAAAGTAGACATAAATTGATCTGGATTTTCAATTTGGGCTCCAAACGACGTCATTTGGAAACATGAGTTGTATTGTCTGATTTTTGACAAAAAACGCTTAGATTCTGACGTAGTTCCAGTAAGGAAAGTCTTCAATGGCTCTGGTGGTGCAGCCAATAGAGGAAGTTTAACTTTTCCTGAGGCGCAACACATTCCCATTGTTTCACCATTGAATTTCAAGGCCTTGCAATAGGGACAAATTTTAGACATTGTCCCGATTTGAACACATCTACTCAAGCTATAATCATCGACTGGGTTGTACCTGAATGCCAGGCGATAACTTTCAGATTGCTCTGATTCCTCGGCACGCTTTCTTTTCTTACTTTCTCTATCAGCAGCAAGCCTGTTTCCCTGCTGGTCTTTTGATTCCTCGGCACGCCTTCTTTTTTCACTTTCTCTTTTAGCAGCAAGTCTGCTTCTGCGTTGCTCTGGTAGTTCCTCGGCATGCTTTCTGTTCTTTCTTTCTCTATCAGCAGCAAGCCTGTTTCCCTGCTGGTCTTTTGATTCCTCGGCACGCCTTCTTTTTTCACTTTCTCTTTTAGCAGCAAGTCTGCTTCTGCGTTGCTCTGGTAGTTCCTCGGCATGCTTTCTGTTCTTTCTTTCTCTATCAGCCTCAAGCCTGTTTCCCTGCTGGTCTTTTGATTCCTCGGCACGCCTTCTTTTTTCACTTTCTCTTTTAGCAGCAAGTCTGCTTCTGCGTTGCTCTGGTAGTTTCTCGGCATGCTTTCTGTTCTTTCTTTCTCTATCAGCCTCAAGCCTGTTTCCCTGCTGGTCTTTTGATTCCTCGGCACGCCTTCTTTTTTCACTTTCTCTTTTAGAAGCAAGTCTGCTTTCGCGTTGCTCTGGTAGTTCCTCGGCACGCTTTCTTTTCTGACTTTCTCTATCAGCAGCAAGTTTTTTGGCATAGACTCTTTGAGCATCTTCATCAGTCATTGTAAACTTAAACATTAATAGAATTCTACGCGAACATATGTCTTATATAACTTGAATGACGTCACCTTCAAAGCAAAAATGATGGCAACTAATTTCATGACGTCAGCCGAAACATGACGTCACCTGATCCACAGATCCACAGATCCACAGACAACTTATTTTTATATATATAGAAGTTATATATATATATATATATATATATATATATATATATATATATATATATATATATATATATATATATATATATATATACATATATATATATATATATATATATATATATATATATATATATATATATATATATATATATATATATATATATATATATATATATATATATATATATATATATATATATATATAGATATATATATATATATAAATTTATCAAATAGTTCGTGGTAATGAACTGTAGTAAGGAGCGACCCGGCTCAATAGTAACCAAAACTCTAAAAAATGGAATTTTGATATCAATAGCTACGTCGAAAGAATCGTATTTTAATGCTGATTTTAATATATAAGTTTAATCAAGTTTAGTCTTACCCATCAAAAGTTACGAGCCTGAGAAAATTTGCCTTATTTTAAAAAATAGGGGAAAACAATCCCTAAAAGTCATATAATCGCGAATATACTCATATAAGCGAACAGAAATTACTTCGTTTATGAAAGGGGCTGCTTCTCATCAACGCCCCGCTCTTTACGCTAAAGTTTTTACGTTTTAAAAAGTAGAGTTAAGAGAAAGAGTCAAACTTAGCTTAAAGAGTGGGGCGTTGATGACAAGCAACCCCTTTCATAAACGAAGCAATTTCTGTTCGTTTTAAGTTTTAATGTCGCTCCTTATTTTCTGTTAAAAAAATTTGTTTTTTCTTATATTTAATTATATAAAAGGACAGCTCTTGCCTAAATACCTCTCTCTTTACGCTAAAGTATTCTTAGAACATTTAAAAAGGCCGTTTAGTTATTCTAATTAAACGGCCCAAGCGTTTCAAGAGTCGTTCATAAGAAATTGGGACAAAAATAAAACTTTAAAGTAAATAACGGGGTATTGAGAAGAGGGTGGCCCTCTTATATGTGTAATAATTTCTATTCTTTATAAGTTTTGATGTTGCTCCTTCTTTCAGTTGATTTTTTTTTTTTTAATTTAATTTCTGATCGTTTTTAAATAGAGTCAGGAGGTCCGACTCCCATCAATGAAAAATTCCTTCTCCCCCTGACAATCCCTCCATGATAATTAGTTCTCTCGTATAATGCCCTCCCTCTGTCACCAGGAAAATACCTCTCAGACACTTCCATTTTAACTTAAAAATGCCCTGAAAAATTCCCCATGGCCATTTTACACGTGAATTTTTGTCTTAGCGCACTTTCATTTGAAAAAGACTTTCATTAAAAAAAAATGTTTTAAAATAATGTCGGAAATTTTCACCTCTGTGGAAAAGTTTTCCTGCAAATAACCCACCCCCTAGTAGAAAGTTGCTCCCACAGAAAATCCTCTTTGGAAAATTTATCCAGTGGAAAACTCTCCCATGGCAAATTTCTCCAGTGAAAAATCCTCCCTAATTCCAAAACATACTCTAAAAGCCTCCAACCCGGTAAATTTTTCCCCGTGACAATTCTTCTTAACATCTTCAAATGTAAAACTGAGTCGGCAAAGCAAAAGTATGATTACAAAAAAGAAAAGGAACTATAAGAAATTTTTTCAAAACCCCCTGGGCAAATTGTTTTCAGTTATAGGACTCACCCAAGGTTTACGCATAGTATTTGTTATTGTTATGTGCATACATCTTTCTTTCTTTCTTTTTTTTTTGGGGGGGGGGGGTTACGGTGAATTTTTTGATGGGGGATTTCCCACATGGAAATTTCTTATGGGGAGGAAAGTTTTCCTGGGGCAGGGGTAGACCCAGGATTTTCTTTAGGGGGGAGTGCATAATAGGAAACGCCTCCTAAGAGCCAAGAAATCTCAATAAAAATAACATAATGAGTTTCAGCGTGTTGGAAAACCCTCTTGTAAAAGTTTTAAGCTCTCAAACGAAGTTGATGGGAGGGGTTGTTGCCAGCCCAAAAGTTTTGACATTTAAAATTGCACAAGAACTTTTAATTAGCCTTCGAGTGAGCCTGGGAGTCCCATCCGAAGTATGTACGGCCACGTCTTCCATATGAAGTACCTCTGGGAAAAAATAGATAAACAAATATTATTACATCGGCTCTTTGCTATAGGCATATAGGATGCTATAGGATTTAAGGAGGTGAGTAAAACATTCAATTTCCCTTCTAATGAACATTTCGCATTATCCAAGAAGATTATGTAGGTAGGAATCATCCGAAAGGAATATTCCACAGGAAAGAGGGCATTTTCCATGGGATATGTGGTACTTGCTATTAAAATAGAAAACACCCAAGATGCGGAAGTTAGGTTAATCCTAATGATATAAATGTTATGATACTCATAATACCCAAAATATTATGATAATATGGTACTTTAGAAACAAAAATATGGAAACTAAAACAAAGAAAAATGGAAAACTGACCGCCCAGAAAAAATTATATTAAATACCTAACCTTATTTAACACAACCCCTAACCATCCCTAAATATTAAATATTTAATTAAAATATACTTACATCGTTGTTTTTCACTCTCAAAATAAGCAAATCACCACCAATTCCAAAGAGCCAAACCGGTTTTTTTCAAATAGTTCTTTCAATTCTTTAATGTGCTCTGTTTAACAGAAAAGACCCAAATATATTCCACAGGGGTATTTTCCAAAGGCGAAGGGGGGGGGGGGAGTTAAACGTCGACTCTAGGAAAACTCCCTGTTCAAGAAATTCAGTCAATACAAGCTTATGATAATAACAAAGGTTTATGGAAATTTCTCTAATTGTCTTACTTTTAATTATTTCTTTGCTAAAACTTGTTTATTTAGGTAAAAACTTGATGATAAAATTATGATCTTGATTGTAAAATACACTGCTTTAAAAAAATTGTTATTCCAAATGACATCAGCTGTTATAGTTCATTCAGCAAGTCACTATTTGAATAAATCATACATAAAAATACCTCACGAAAGTCTAGTGGATGCGTTTCTGGCGTTGTTTCAAAAGCAATCAGGTTCGATCCCTGATGTCGTGAGGAACTGATTAAAGTGTTTGTGTTACCTAATTTTTTGTTTTTATTTTGCAACAAGTTTTCTTAAATTTAGAAAGAGCAATTTAAAGTAATAATTATCAGAAATTGTTCGAAACATACTCGTGCAAGAATTGAGCGATTTGTTATTTGAAAATTTATAAAATTGAAGCCAAATATTTTTTCCCCATAAGGTAAGAAATAACCGAAAACCTTTTTACTGCTGATGATGAACACTGTATATGTGTTCGATATATCCAGTTAAATAATTTTATATCTATTCACTGTTAATAAAAAGGTATCATCCCTGTTTTGAACTGTTTTACTTGCGTCATGGAAAGGCAGTGTGGTCTTCGAAGTTATCTAAGAAACTAGAACTTTCGATTCCTTATCAAATGAGCCATCTGTCGATCTTCTAGAATCAAAGGCTTGATACAATCACCCCTGAAAAAACAACAACAAATAAACGAAAAAAAAAACAACAAAAAACAAACAAACAAATAGACACGCATTTTTGATCTTGCTTGTGGGAAAACAAAAATATGCAAAATTCCACATTTTCGTGTATAAGAGCTTGAAACCTCTACAATAGAGCTCTCAGATATGCTGAATCTAATGGTGTGATTTTCACTAAGGTCACGTGATATTTTGCAGGTGTTTCCCACATTTTTAAGAATTGAGAAAATTTCGCAGGCTTGTAACTTTTGATGGGTAACATTAAACTTGAACTTTTTATATTTTGAATAAGCATTAAAATTAGATTATTTGGTTTATCCGTTGTTATCAAGACTCAGTTTCTTGGGGTTTTGGTTATTATTGAGCCGCATCGCTTCTTCACATCGTACATTACAGTTTGTTCCCACGAAATGTTTGATATATATATATATACATACATATATATATATATATATATATATATATATATATATATATATATATATATATATATATATATATATATATATATATATATATATATGTATGTATGTATGTATATACAAATTTATCGTATTAGGATCAGTGCAAATTGTGCTCTTTCCTACAGTGAATTAAATAAAAAAAAACTAATTTTTTTAGCTGAAAGTAAGGAGCGACATTAAAACTTAAAATGAACAGAAATTACTCCTTATATAAAATGGGTTGTCCCCTCCGCAATCCCTCGCTCTTTACGCTAAAGCTTTTAATTGTTTTAAAAAGTAGAATTGTGGCAAAGAATCAAACTTTAGCGTAAAGAGCGAGGGATTGCGGAGGGGACAGCCCATTTTATATACGGAGTAATTTCTGTTCGTTTTAAGTTTTAATGTCGCTCCTTACTTTCAGCTAAAAAAATTAGTTTTTTTTAATTTAATATCTGAACGTTTTTGAATTACTGCATATTTGGTTTTGGCTCTCCGCACATAAATTATTAAAATGAAATTTGTATATTAATTCTTTTTTTGGCTAAATGGCTTTCTCTTAGTTTTGATCAGACGATTTTGGGAAATAAGGGGTGAAGAATGAGGCCTAGTTGCCCTCCAATTTTTCGGTTGCTTAAAAAGGCAACTGGAACTTTTAATTTTTAACGAACGTTTTTATTAGTAAAAAATATACGTAACTTATAAATTAACAACTTACGTAACAAACTTTCATAATCTTATATTTTTATTATGTATACAAGGGGGTTTGTATCCTCGTTAATACCTCGCTCTTTACACTAAATCTTAACTTGTGTCCCAATTCTTTAAGAATGACCCCTGAATCAGAAAGGCCGTAGAATAAATAGTTGAAATTACTAAAAATACTTTAGCAAAAAGAGCGAGGTATTTATCTCCTCCTAAATACCTCGCTCTTTATGCTAAAGTATTTTTAGAACCCCTCATATGCGTAATAATCTCTTCGTTTTAAGTTTCAATGCTACTCCTTCCTTTCATTTGAAAAAACGTTTTCATGTTTATTTTTCATTGTTTTCTTATAGTAATGCTAGAAAATCATGCGCTCTTTTCCTTGAATTTTTCTTCCCCCATGACAGATTCCTCCTAGGAAAGATCCTCCAACATAGCCCCCTCCCCTCAGCCCCACCCCCCCCAAACAAAATAAAATCCCCCTGAAAACGTCTGTATACTTCCCAATAACCATTACTATATGTAAACACTGGTCAAAGTTTGTAACTTGCAGCCCCTCTCCCAGGGATTGTGGGGGAGTAAATTATCCCCAAATACATACTTATTATGGTTTTCGACTATGCTGAACAAAATGGCTATCTCAAAATTTTGATCCGTTGACTTTGGGAAAAAAAGAGCGTGGGAGGGGGCCTAGATGCCCTCCAATTTTTTTGGTCACTTACAAAGCGCACTAGAACTTTTTATTTCCGTTAGAATGAGCCCTCTCGCGACATTCTAGGACCACTTGGTCGATACGATGACCCCTGGGAAAAAACAAAAAACAAAAAACAAATAAACACGCACCCGTGATTTGTCTTCTGGCAAAAAATACAAAATTCCATATTCTCGTAGATAGGAGCTTGAAACTTCTACAGTAGTGTTCTCTGATACGCTGAATCTAATGATGTGATTTTCGTTAAGATTCTATGACTTTTAGGGGGTGTTTCCCCCAATTTTCTTAAATAAGGCAAATTTTCTCAGGCTCGTAACTTTTGATGGGTAAGACTAAACTTGATTAAACTTATATATTAAAATCAGCATTAAAATACGATTCTTTCGACGTAGCTATTGATATCAAAATTCCATTTTTTAGAGTTTTGGTTACTATTGAGCCGGGTCGCTCCTTACTACAGTTCATTACCACGAACTGTTTGATACAACGAAAAGCATGCACATGAACAAGACATGTTTATAGGTTGCATGGCGCCGAGAAAAAACAGCCGAAAACATAACAGCATCTATGGAATAACCAAGTGCGAAAGAGGTCTACATTCAAAGGTGTGACTATCGAACAGAACACAAACAATCTGCAAATAGTTTAGCATCCGAACCAAGAGAACATTTTATTTTACGATATTATGATTATTATTATATATATATATGTATATATATATATATATATATATATATATATATATATATATATATATATATATATATATATATATATATGTATATATATATATATAATATATATATATATATTATATTTATATATATATATATATATATATATATATATATATATATATATATATATATATATATATATATATATATATATATATATATATATATATATATATATATATATATATATATATATATATATATGTATATATATGTATATATATATATATATGTATATATATGTATATATATATATATATATATATATATATATATATATATATATATATATATTTATATACATATATGTATATATATATATATATATATATATATATATATATATATATATATATATATATATATTAGAGATAATTGCTTTAAAAATCCTTGATGGCGTAAGAGATCAAAAAGTTCCCGGTGACTTCAAAAATTCTATAGCATTTCCTTCTGGAAAATTGGAATGCAAAATTGATGTCCAACAAAAAAAAAAAAAAAAAAAATGAGTCACAATTAATTATTTAAACATTTAGCGTAGCGCCAACTGCTTGTCAAAACAGAATACAAAACAAATATAATACTGAAAAACATAATACCACAAATGGCAAAATAAAAACAAAACAATAATAATAACTAAAGGAAAAAATAAATCCAATGTTACGAATTAATATAATAATACAGAACATATAAAAAGGACTCCAAACATTTTGAAAAGGATCCTGAAACGCCTTAAAAATCCTCAGAAATTATTCGAATTCCAAGGAATAGCTGGTTTTCTTGCTTAGCAAAAGGTTTTGCTTAATATTCTAGACCTGATATAATTTTTTTAAACATTAATTCAATAGAAAACTGAAATCCCCAAAACGTTTTTGGTTTCCCAAAAAAAGGTTTTGGTGGATAATACTCGGAAGTTATGATGCAATAAATTTAATTGATTTCTATCAATTTTCCTTTCTAGTAGAGGTAATTTTTTGACATACCTATATTTCAGTTTTGAAGTCATCCCACTTCGTCAATGCTAGGTCCCTAGGTCACTAGGTCTCTGCTAGGGACACTAATTCACGATAATGTAGGGGGAAGACAAGCTTTTTTTTTTAATTTGTTCCTAATGAAACAAAATAATATATTTCTCAAAATCTAGGGGGGTGGACAATTTTTTTCCAGTCAAATGCGTCAGGTACATGGCACATTCCAGGGATGTCATTTTACGAAAATATTGGGGGATGGCAAGGATTTGTTTTCAATTTTTTTCTCGTTAAAATTGCCCAACAACGGATTTCAAGAAATCTTGGTGCAAAAAAAAAACAACAATAAAATTGGGGCCCTCCTCAAACTGACGCATGTAATTTCGAGGCTGCATTTTGGATGGAAAATCTAAATTCCCAATATATATATATATATATATATATATATATATATATATATATATATATATATATATATATATATATATATATATATATATATATATATGTATATATGTGTGTGTGTGTGTGTGTATGTATGTATATTTGGCACCAAACCATGTTTGACGACAAAAATAGATGATTCTTTCTTTATAATTAAATAAAAAAAAACTAGTTTTTTTAACTGAAAGTAAGGAGCGACGTTAAAACTGAAAACGAACAGAAATTACTTGTTATATGAAATGGGTTGTCCCTTCCGCAACGCCTCGCTCTTTACGCTAAAGTTTTTAATTGTTTTAAAAAGTAGAATTGTGGCAAAGAGTCAAACTTTAGCGTAAAGAGCGAGGGATTTCGGAGGGGACAACCCATTTAATATACGGAGTAATCTCTGTTCGTTTTAAGTTTTAATGTCGCTCCTTACTTTCAGTTAGAAAACCTGTTTTTTTTAATTTAATTTCTGAACGTTTTTGAATTAATGCATGTTTGATTTTGACTCTCCGCACATAAATTACTAAAATGAAATTTGCATATTAATTCTTCTTTTGATTAAATGGCTTTTTCTTAGTTTTGATCAGAAGATTTTGAGAAATAAGGGGTGGTAAAGGAGCCCTAGTTGCGCTCCAATTTTTCGGTTACTTAAAAGGCAACTAGAACTTTTAATTTTTAACGAACGTTTTTATTACTAAAATATATACGTAACTTAAGAATTAACTTACGTATTAAACTTTTATATTCTTATATTTTTATTATGTATATGAGGGGGTTTGTACCCTCGTTAATACCCCGCTCTTTACACTAAATCGTAAGTTTTGTCCCAATTCTTTAAGAATGACCCCTGAATCAGAAAGGCCATAGAATAAATAGTTGAAATTACTAAAAATACTTTAGCATAAAGAGCGAAGTATTTATCTCCTCCTAAATACATTGCTCTTTATGCTAAAGTATTTTTAGAACCCCTCGTATGCGAAATAATTTCTGTTCGTTTTAAGTTTTAATGCTACTCCTTACTTTCAATTGAAAAAAACTTTTTCATGTTTATTTTTTCATTGTTTTTTTTTTTATAGTAATGCTAAAAAATCCTGCGCCCTTTTCATTGGATTTCTCTTCCCCCATGACATATTCCTCCAAGGAAAGATCCTCCCACATGGTCCCTTCCCCTCAACCGCACCCCCAAACCAAAAAAAATCTCCCTGAAAGCGTCCATACACTTCCCAATAACCATCACTGTATGTAAACATTGGTCAAAGTTCGTAACTTGCAGCCCCTCCCCCAGGGACTGTGGGGGAGTAAATCATCCTTAAAAACATAGTTTTTATGGTTTTTGACTATGTGGAACAAAATGGCTATCTCGAAATTTTGATTCGTTGACTTTGGGAAAAAATGAGCGTGGGAGGGGGCCTAGGTGCCCTCCATGTTTTTGGCCACTTAAAAAGTCAACTAGAACTTTTCATTTCCGTAAGAATGGGCCCTCTTGCGACATTCTAGTACCACTTGGTCGATACGATGACCCCTGGGGAAAGGAAAGAAAAAAAAAAAAAAAATGAACACGCACCCGCGATCTGTCTTCTGGCAAAAAATACGAAATTCCACATTTTTGTAGATAGGAGCTTGAAATATTTGCTATTAAGTTCTCTGATATGCCGAATGCGATGGTGTGATTTTCGTTATGATTCTATGACTTTTAGAGGGTGTTTTCCCCTATTTTCCCCTTCTTTCCTATTTCCCCTGTTTTCCAAAATAAAGCAAAAATTTTCTCAGGCTCGTAAATTTTAAGACAAAGACTAAATTTGATGAAACTTATATATTTAAAATCAGCATGAAAATTCAATTCTTTTGATGTATCTTATAGCATCAAAATTCCGTTTTTTAGAGTTTCGTTTACTATTGAGCCGGGTCGCTCCTTACTACAGTTCGTTACCACGAACTGTTTGATAGTCTTACTTTCCATAAGAGTTTTTATGGCAATTGGTATTAACCAAGTGACATATAGTAATCACAAATTCTGTCGGTCTGTCGATCTGTCGGTCTGTCGGTCCCGGTTTTGCTACTTTAGGCACTTCCAGGTAAGGTAGGACGATGAAACTTGGCAAGCGTATCA
Source organism: Artemia franciscana (assembly GCF_032884065.1). NCBI lineage: Eukaryota > Metazoa > Arthropoda > Branchiopoda > Anostraca > Artemiidae > Artemia > Artemia franciscana. Next base: position 4,999,434 of record NC_088863.1, read on the forward strand.
GAGACCGAACCATATTAAATTAGAAATAGTTGTTTTCCCGATTTGGGAAACCATCTGGGGCGGAGTGGGGGGCCGGTTAATTCGAAAAAAAAATAGAAAAATGAGGTATTTTTTACTTATGAGCGGGTGATGGGATCATAATGAAATTTGATGTTTGGAATGATATCGCAGAAGTCCTAGATACGTGATTGACATAACTGGAACCAATCTGCTCTGTTTGGTGGTCTGGAGGGGGGGTGAATTCTAAAAAATAAAAAAATAAGGTATTTTTAACTTTCGAACGGGTGATCAGATCTCAATGAAATTTGATATTTAGAAGGATATCGTGTCTCAGAGCTCTTATTTTAAATCTCGAACGGATCTGGTGACATTGGGGGGGGGGAGTTGGGAGGGGGAAACCTAAAATCTAAGAAAAAAATTAAAGTGGAGAAATCGGGATGAAACTTGGTAGGAGAAATAAGCACAAGTCCTAGATACATGATTGACATAACCGGAACGGATCCGCTGTCTTTGGGGTAGTTGGGGGAGAGGTTAATTCTGAAAAATTAGAAAAAATGAGGTACTTTTAACTTACGAACGGGTGATGGGACCTCAATGAGATTTGATATTTAGAAGGATATCGTGTCTCAAAGCTCTTATTTTAAATCCCGATTGGGTGTGGTGACATTGGGGGGAGTTTGGGGTGGGGGAACCTAAAATCATGGAAAATGCTTAGATTGGAGGGATCGGGATGAAACTTTGTGGGAAAAATAAGCAGACGTCTTAGATACGTGATTTACATAATTGGAATGGATCCGCTCTATTGAGGGGGGGTTAATTCTGAAAAATTAGAAAAAATGACGTATTTTTAACTTACGAAGGAGTGATCAGATCTTCATGAAACTTCATATTTAGAAGGACCTCGTAACTTAGATCTCTTATTTTAAATCTCAACCGGATCCACCGTCATTGGGGGGGCAGTTGGGGGGGGGACTGGAAATCTTAGAAAATACTTAAAGCGGAGAGATCAGGATGAAACTGGATGGGAAGAATGAAAACCTGTCTAAGATACGTGACTGACATAACCGGGCTGGATCTGCTCTCTTTGGTGGAGTTGGGGGGGGGGTAATTTTGAAAATGGAGGTATTTTTAACTTACGAAAGGATGACCAGATCTTAATGAAATTTTATATTTAGAAGGATCATGTGCTTTAAAGATCTAATTTTAAATTCCGACCAGATCCTGTGACATTGGGGGGAGTTGGAGAGGGAAACCGGAATTCTTGGAAAACGTTAAAATTGGGGTATTTTTATCTTACGAATAGGTGATCGGATCTTAATTAAATTTGATATTTATAAGGGATTTATGTCTCAGAGCTCTTATTTCAAATCCCGACTAGATCTTTTGACATTGGGGAGAGTTGCAGGGAAAAACGTTGGAAAACGCTTGGAGTGGAGGAATCGGGATGTAGCTTGGTGGATAGAATAACCAAATGTCCTTGATACGTGATTGACGTAACCGTACTAGATTCGCTCTCTTTGGGTGAGTTGGGGGGAGGGGTTCAGTGATATGGCGAGTTCGGTGTTTCTGGACGTGCTAGGACGATGAAAATTGGTAGGCGTGTCAGGGAGCTGCACAAATTGATTTGATATAGTCGTTTTCCCAGATTCGACCATCTGGGGGGCTAAAGGGAGAGGAAAAATTAGAAAAATTAGGTATTTATAACTTACGTGTGGGGTATCGGATCTTAATGAATTTTGATATTTAGAAGGATATCGTGACTCAGAGCTCTTATTTTAAATCCTGACCGGCATTAAGCCTCTAATTTTCCTTTTAATTCGATCTATTGATTCTTAGAATTTTGTTAGAGCTCAAACCATATGAACTCTTGGCTCTTAGTTCTTCTCGTCACAAGTGCCATATGGGCTCTTAGCTCTTGTTACGAATGCCCTGGGAGTGGCAAGGAAACATGCTTCAAAACAGACGTGGACACATGTGATCGCGGAAGTCCTCCATAAATTTTCTATTATAGGACAAAATACCCGATTATCAGCAGCGCCACTGGTGGGGGATATATTTATGATCCCAGGCATTGAACAGAACTGTGTTCTGAAGATTTACAGGGTCCAGCTGCCAGAAAAAAATACTGCTGCAATTACCAACTAAATAATGGGCTAGAAATCAAGCCTGAATAAGGGAATTCTATTCGAGGGGATTCGATTATATAAAAAAATATCTGATAGTTTATTTATTTTATTTATTTCCCTCAAAACCGATGAGTATATAAACTGCACAAGTGAAATTTGCAAAATATTTCAATAAATGAAACAAAGCAAGCATTTACAATAGGCTTTAAGAAAGAATGAATAAAATACGTATAAAAAGAACCATAAACAGGCCTTAATTTCTCGAAAAAAGAAAAAACGTTATACATAGAGAAAATATTTTCAGACTTACAGTAAAAACCATCTATCTTAATCATAGATAATGAATATGAAGATGAATAGATAATAAATGAATCTCGTAACTAATCCAGAGTTACTGTAACAAATTTGAAAAATAAGCGAAAATTTACAGCATTTAAAATAGCAACCGCGAATTGAAGAAACATCATAGATTTTCAAATCTCAAAAACAAAGGGAAAGATGCTGAACATGCGGGAAAGCAACTGTACGTCCCGGCTTGTATTATTTATTAAATAAAAAAAAAACAAGTTTTTTTTAACTAAAATTAAGGAGCGATATTAAACCTTAAAACTGACAGAAATTACTCCGTATATGGAAGGGGCTGTTCCCTTCTTTAAAACAGTAAAAAACTTTAGCGTAAAGAGCGGGGCGTTGAGGAGGGAACAGCCCCTTTCATATACGGAGTAATTTCTGTTCGTTTAGGTTTTAATATCGCTCCTTACTTTCAGTCAAAAAACTTTTTTTTATTTAATTTCTGAACGTTTTGAATTAATGCACGTTTTGATTTTGGCTCTCCGCACATGAATAATTAAAACGAAATTTGCATATTAATTTGTTTTTATGGCTAAATGGCTTTCTCATAGTTTTGATCGAACGATTTTGAGAAAAAAGGAGCGGGAGAGTAGGCTTAATTGCCCTCCAATTTTTTGGTTATTTAAAAAGGCAACTAGAACTCATAATTTTTTACGAACGTTTTTATTAGTACAAATATACGTAACTTACGAATTAACTTACGTAACGGACTTTTATATTCGTATGTTTTTATTACGTATATGCGGGGGTTCACCCCCTCGTCATTACCTCGCTCTTCACAGTAAAGCTTAAATTTTGTCCCAATTCCTTAAGAATGACCCCTGAATCACGAAGGCCGTAGAATAAATAGCTGAAATTAATAAAATTACTTTAGCTTAAAGAGCGAGGTATCAGGAGGGGGTGAACCCCTCTTATGCGTAATAATATCTGTTCGTTTTAAGTTTTAGTGCTGTTGCTTACTTTCAGTTGAAAATCCTTTTCCATATTTTTTTATTCATAGCTCTTTAAAAAAATGATAAAGAATCCTGCGCCCCCTTCATGGAAATTTTCTTCCCCCATGACAAATTCCTCCATTCCGCATAACCGCCTCCCTCAACCCCTCCCCCAACCAAAAAATCCCCCTTAACACGTCTGTACACTTTCCAATAACCATTACTATATATAACACTGGTCAAAGTTTATAACTTGCAGCCCCTCCCACGGGGACTGTGGGGGAGTAAGTCGTCCTCAAGGACATAGTTATTAGTTTTTCGACTACGCTGAATAAAATGGCTATCTAATAGTTTCGATCCGGTGACTTTGGGAAAAATAAGCGCGGGAGGGAGCCTAGCTGCCCTTTTAAAGGGTGTTTCCCCCTATTTTCTAAAATCAGGCAAATATTCTCAGGCTCGTAACTTTTAATGGGTAAGTCTAAACTTACTGAAACTTATATATTTAAAATCAGCATTAAAATACGATTCTTTTGATGTAACTGTTGTTATAAAAATACCTTTTTTTCGGTTACTATTGAGCTGGGTCGCTCCTTACTACAGTTCGTTACCACGAACTGTTTGATGAATTAAATAAAAAAACTAGTTTTTTTAACTGAAAGTAAGGAGCGACATTAAAACTTAAAACGAACAGAAATTACTCCGTATATGAAATGGGTTGTCGTCTCCGCAATCCTTCGCTCTTTACGCTAAAGTTTTTAATTGTTTTAAAAAGTAAAATTGTGGCAAAGAGTCAAACTTTAGCGTAAAGAGCGAGGGATTGCGGAGGGGATAACCCATTTCATATACGGAGTAATTTCTGTTCGTTTTAAGTTTTAATGTCGCTCCGTACTTTCAGTTAAAAAAACTAGCTTTTTTTTATTTAATTTCTGAATGTTTTTGAATTAATGCATGTTTGATTTTGGCTCTCTGCACATAAATTATTAAAATGAAATTTGCATATTAATTCTTTTTTTTTTGGCTAAATGGCTTTCTCTTAGTTTTGATCAGACGATTTTAAGAAATAAGGGATGGGGAAGGAGACCTGTTGCCCTCCAATTTTTCAGTTACTTCCCTGAATCAGAAAGGCTGTAGAATAAATAGTTTAAATTACTAAAAATACTTTAGCATAAAGAGCGATGTATTTATCTTCTCCTAAATACCTCGCTCTTAATGCTATTTTTAGAGCCCCTCATATGCGTAATAATCTCTGTTCGTTTTAAGTTTTAATGCTACTCCTTACTTTCAATTAAAAAAAACTTTTTCACGTTTATTTTTTCATTGTTTTTTTTTTAGAATAATGCTAGAAATTCCCGCGCCCTTTTCATTGAATTTCTCTTCTCCACGACATATTCCTCCAAGGAAAGATCCTCCCACATAGCCCCCTCCCCTCAACCCCACCCCCAAACCAAAAAATCACGCTGAAAACGTCTGTATGCTTCCCAATAACCATTACTGTATGTATGCACTGGTCTAAGTTTGTAACTTGCAGCCCCTCCCCCAGGGACTGTGGGGGAGTAAGTCATTCCCAAAGACATATTTATTATGGTTTTCGACTATGTGGAACAAAATGGCTATCTCAAAATTGATCCGTTGACTTTGGGGAAAAAATGAGCGTGGGAGGGGGCCTAGGTGCCCTCCAATTTTTTGGTCACTTAAAAAGGGCACTAGAACTTTTCATTTGCGTTAGAATGAGCCCTCTTGCGACATTCTAGGACCACTTGGTCGGTACGATGACCCCTGGGAAAAAAAATTAAAAAATAAACACCACCCGTGATCTGTCTTCTGGCCAAAAATACTAAATTCCACATTTTTGTAGATAGGAGCTTGAAATTTTTACCAAAGGGTTTTCTGATACGCTGAATGCGATGGTGTGATTTTCGTTAAGATTCTATGACTTTTAGGAGGTGTTTCCGTCTATTTTCCAAAATGAGGCAAATTTTTCTCAGGCTCGTAACTTTTGACGACAAAGACTAAATTTGATGCAACTTATATATTTAAAATCAGTATAAAAATAAGACTCTTTTGATGTATCTTTTAGTATCAAAATTCTGTTTTTTAGAGTTTCGTTTACTATTGAACCGCTCCTTAGCCTACTACAGTTCGTTACCACGATCTGTGTGACCATACATCTATAAAAACAAAATTTTGTTGCGTTAAAAAAAGAGTATAGCTAGTACGTTAATGAAAATGACTTGAATAGCAAAAGATTCTCCTGACTGAATTTTCGTGTTTACTGAACTGAATAATTGAAACCTTAATTGAAATTAAAAGGTCCAATAACTGTGCCTTTGGATATTACATGACACCCCCCCCCCAGTAAAGTGCTAGTACTACCCAGTAAATGCTACTACCCCCCCCCCCCCCCCCAGTAAAACTGCTGAATTTTACTGCTGATGATGAACACTGTGTATGTGTTCAAAATATCCAGTTAAAAAATTTTATATCTGTTCACTGTCAATTAAAAGGTTTCATCCCTAATTTGAACTGTTTTACTTTAGGGGTAAACTTTTCATGGGAAATTATGCATAGGAGGAATTTGCAACCAACTTAGTGTGCTATACACTGGATGTGCCTCATAGAACCGTTCCTAGGAATGATGGCACCTGAGAAAAAATTAATTATAGCACCCTCCCCAGTCCTGACTCAAATATAGGCAAAAAGGCCGAATCAAAGTGAAAAATCTTATCAAAGTGAGTAACCCCCAGCCACAACATCTTACCCCGGACACCCCCTCTCTCGATCGGCTCTGGTGCCATATATTTTTTCGTATTACGTACGTGAACAAAAAACTATCCCCATTGGTTAATTTTTCTATTGCGATTGCTGCTATAACTTAGCAATAGTATTTCCTATACTATCTATTAAACATGAAAAAAAAAATGATTAACACGTTAGGTCCCTACTACTGCTACAACTACTTAGCTGTAGTAGTGATAGAAATATTATATTTTTGGCAATTTTTTAATTTTTTAAAGATTTTAGAGACATTACCCTGAAGTTACCTTTGTAAAGAGCCCTGAACCTTCAATATTCTATTGATTTTTACTATTTTTTCCTGACCATTACGTATGGGAAGTATGAGCTTGGCGAAAGGCTCATCTGATCCAACACGTAAATTTCCAGTGTCCTTTGTAAGGGTCAAAAGTGATTAGAGGGTAAATTCCGTCATGCGCTTGTTTCTATTTCCAATTACCCCGACGATCCCATGGTACCGAATCAAAATTTCTAGATTATGATTATGTTCAGAATAATTTTTTTTTTTACCAAACTATCTAAAGATTGTTACAAAATAACTCCTAGCAGGACTTCAAATCCATTCCTTGTTAAGCAGTGAGGTACATTACAGGATGACATATGTTATTTGGTTGTCAAAATAGCGTATTTGCAATATTTAGGGAACAGCTTGGGAAATCAAGAGGAAAGTTTCAGAGGGTGTTAATTGAAGAGGGTGAGCGAGTGGAACCCAAATTTTGCGTATCTGAGGCTACGATATACCCACAATGAAGTAGCAATTTAAACCAAAACACGCCATAATATTCCGGGTTATCAGAGTTACGAGTTGAAACTGCCAGAATGTGTTTGGGGGTCAGGCCAACCTCAAATTTTGGCTTTGGAGAAAGGGCAGAGGTAATTAAAAAAAAAAACAACAACAACATGTATATTTAGGCTATAAAAATAACATTTCTGTAATATATCGGGAACTCCTTGATGGGATTAAGTTGGAACTTTCAGAGGGGAGGGATCAAGGAGACTTTTAACCCATATTTGTGTTCAGTTTAAGCCTGACTTATTATATGAATTTATTTCTGATCATTTTAAGTTTTATTTGGGTTCTTTACTTTCCTTCGAAAGACTTTTTGGAAAAAGTTTTTAAAATGATGCTATGAAATCATGCATATTAAAAATAATCCCAAAAAGAATATTTTCTCTTCTTCCACCCCCTCCTCTGCGTCCGTTGTGGCTTATGGTCAACTATCAGTTGGCTTGATCGAGTAGACATTATTAGGAAATGAGGAAGTTGGAAAGGAAAAAGGCCTTAAAACATTCAAATTTATGCCCTCCAAGTCGGCCAGTTGAAATAATGTTTGAAATATCAGTAGAGGAAACTAGGGTAATGAAAAAGACATGCAAGTAACCATTACGTCAATTGAGGCTGTTGAATGGTAGTTCTCCCAGTTACAGAGCTAAAATAATATAACATTGCTTAAGTCCAATTCTGCCAGGTATATATACTATATCTACTTACTATACACATATACTAGCTGTTGGTGTGGCGCTTCGCGCCCACCCCAAGCGCCCCCGCATGCGCAATTCGTTACGCGCCATATTAGTTACGTGCCATTGTATTTGTGTCCCTGTGTCCCACCTGTGAATATATATATATATATATATATATATATATATATATATATATATATATATATATATATATATATATATATATATATATATATATATATATATATATATAGATATATGTTTTTAACTACGTAAAACTTGCGAATACACAACATTCTTTGCTGTCCCATTGTCTGTGCATATAAATAGATTGTCAGGTTTACCGACTCTTGAACATGCAACATACAATTGTCCATGGAAAAACAATCCGTATTCAGATCTATACCGCATTTTTCTAATGATTGCCCTTGAGCTTTGTTGATGGTGATTGCTAATCGAATATTCTCTGTGTCCCCGTCGTCATTTGTATATCCACCCTGTGCCCTTCCGGCATCCCCGTTGTAGTTGTGCCCCTGTGTCCTGGTCGTCATTTATATTCTCTGTGTCCTGGTCGTCATTTGTGTCCCGTTGTCTCGGTCTATAATTTCTCTTTCAGTGTCCCGGTCGTCACTTATATTCCCTGTGTCCCGGTCGTCATTCGTGTCCCGGTCTGTAATTTCTCTTTGAGTTTCCCGGTCGTCATTTATATTCCTTGTGTCCCGGTGTCCCGGTCTGTAACGTCATAAAGTCTTCAATGGCTCTGATGGTGTAGCCAGTTGAGGAAGTTTGACTGTTCCTGAGGCGCAACATATTCCCATTGTTTCACCATTAAATTTCAAGGCCATGCAATAGGGACAAATTTTAGACATAGTCCCGACTTGAACACATCTACTCAAGCTATAATCATCGACTGGGCTGTACCTGAATGCCAGGCGATAATTTTGACGTTGCTCTTGTGATTTTTCGGCACGCTTTCTTTTGGCATTATCTCTTTGAGCCGCAAGCCTGTTTTCACGTTGTTCTTGTGATTCCTCGGTATGATTTCTTTTGGTATTATCTCTTTGAGCCGCGAGCCTGTTTTCACGTTGCTGTTGTGATTCCTCGGCACGATTTTTTGGTAATTTCTCTTTGAGACGCAAGCCGGCTTTCACGTTGTTCTTGTGATTCCTCGGCACTCTTTCTTTCCTTACTTAAACATACAACTTATTTTTATATATATAGATATACTATGCATATACTATAATCAAGAGTGCTATTGAAACGATGCTATTTGTGTCAGACAAACGGAATGAAAGGAAGTCGATGTCTGTTGTGCAGCATAATCAATTGTTTTACAATTGTCTAAACAAATATTTAACAAACGATAAGTATTTGATTGCTAAGATAAAGAGGAACAAGTCTTTAACTCAAACAATAAGATAAAGGAAATGGAACTAGTCATTCATGTCTTCGGTAGTTAGACGTAAATAATCAAGTATAGTTCCGAGCTTGCAAACAAACGGAACGTCACGTTTGCTTGGGGATTACCTTCATAAAATAAAACAAGCTGGTATACCCTTTCAGTTGAACTAGGGGGAGTCTGGAGTTTGTGGTATAGAATCACTATATTTGTTATCGCAAGCAACTTTTATTCATGATTTTCCTGGCTCTTATAAAATATAAACTGAGGCCTAAGACAGAACCTATTCCCTTGGCTAGTATACATTGCTATAAAGGAAAAATCTAGCCTAAATAAACTTAAACGAAGGAAACGTACAGTGGGTGTGTTTGTGTGGGGGGGGGGGGGTAATTGAACAAAGGTCGAGGATAGAATCCCCAGAACAGTACTAGAATGGCAGACAGTGGAAACTCGAAGAAGAGGAAGACATAAAAATACGCTTTGTCTCATCTACCAGCGGGACTTGAAACGGTACTTGTGTATTATTCAGAACACACTCAATAAGTGAAGTTAGGTTATTTCGTGAAACAAACTACGATGCAGGAACATTTTATGAGAAAATCCCGTTTCATTGCCACAAAGACAAACTCAATTTAGTTTGCTACGCATAGTGATAGAAGATAGTGTCTGAACATGGATTTTGAAATGAAGATTCGGGATTTGCCAAAGACTGAAAAAGAGGCAATTATATTTTTCCAGGATAAGGAGTTGTCGCCCATAACAAAACAGTGTGTCAGTGGACACAACATGACTTTATACTCTTCGGAGAGGAACATATAGGTTAGGTTAACCTAATTAAAATGTACCTGCATCGTAGTTTGTTTCACGAAAGAACATAACTTCACTTATTGAGTGTGTTCTGAATAATACACAAGTACCCTTGAAACGCTTCTACACTATCCAACCCAAGTGAGAAGACATCTGGGTTGCAGCACATATAAGGGATAGCCTAGATGCCTCTGGCGACACAGGAGGAAACTAAGGTGAGGTAATTGAAAAAAAAAATGGAATACTTTCGACCAAAAAGGCTTCCTTTTATACCTTAGGTCAATTGTAAAAAGCACACGTTAGGACATGGGACCAATGCGTCGATCTGGGAAAGTTAGGTAGACCATTTCAATTTCAAAGGTCGAATCTCTGTCAGTAATTTTAACTTTAGTCCAAGTTCACACCCTTTTGAATCTTATAACACGATTCCCACAATGCCTTACATACATTTTTCTTTTGCTGTAATAACACTTTATGTATGTATCTCATCAGGTACATACCAAATTCATCCCTAACGACAGCGGTGTCCATCGAGGTTTGTGTGGATAATCTACACAAGCCCCAAGAATTTTGACAACTTTTTTTTGAAAAATTTAGTACTTTCATTCAAAAAGGTCTACTCCCCAGATACGGTTTTGCTCAATTTTTAGAAAAACTTATCAAATTCCCGCAATTAACCTTACAGGCAGATAAATACGCAAGAGCCTACTCTAAGCAGGCTGCGTGTTTGGGAGGAGAGGATTTAGCAACACAGTAAAAAAAAAAAAAATCAAAGGAAAATTATTGGAGAGGGTTCATAAAAGTTGCGGGATGTGAGTTTTCACCCATTTCGATTTTGAGTTGATTCATCTCCAGAATCAAATCCATGATGTATTTTTGTGCAACTTCCGAATGTTTTCCTTGAATTTAAACATTCGATCTTGTAAGCCCGATGGGTAAAAAAAAATTACCTAAAAAGATCAATAGCTCAAACAAAAGAAACTAAACTCAAGAGCCTAAAGGTTAAGCCAAAGCGGAAAGATGATATTTCGTGGAAAAAAAAAAAACATTAAAAGCTATAGTAATTACAATCCAGGGCCAACGCCAATTAACAAATAAGAACCTAGTAATGGCAATGGAAAATTGCTTGATTTCAGTACGTACTCAGGTTTTTTTTCGAGAGGTTGGGTACTACAAAGACAACAGATAAAGGCTTACTTTATCGGAGGGGTAGCACATGTAAAGGGTAGCACATTTGTATTTAAAGGGTAGCACATGATCTCTGATTTTCTTGGAAGAGGGGTCAAAGACCTCCGAGCTTTTGCTAGTTTCTATTTCTTCAAAGCTTTGGTTTTCATGGATTTTATTTATATGTATTAATTCAAAAAAAACTGTTTTCCACAAAACAAGCTTTTCAAAGAAAAATAAAGAGCTATTAAACCAAAAATGAGCAGAAATAAAGTCAGATAATTTTGAAAGCGTAAAACTACCACAAATTACCATCAATAAATAAATGAAACAGAAAATAAACATAAAATTAGAATAAACAACCAAAATAACCAAGTCAAACTCAAAACTGGCAGAAATTAACAGGAGAAGGGCTGACATTCCCCATACCTTCTGAAGACCAGAATATAATTTAAACTTTGCTTAAAAAAAGATCCATTTAAAATGTTTCCATTATTTTAACTTTAGTAAATCACAATTATTGAGACTTTAAGGAATGAATACCGGTATATGCATATTTGTATGTCAATCCATTGTTTTGCATAGTTGTAAATGCAGTCACAGTAGTAGCATTAGTTCTAGTAGTAGTATTAACAGTAATAGCACTAGTAGCAGTTGTATTAATTCACTGCCTTTTTGTCAGTTGAACATTCCCTCGTCAAATCCTTGAATTTTCATGTTAATACAACTAGACGTTGTAATTACATCGCCGATATGCCCTTTTGATTACCTGTATATTCATATACCTCCTAGTATTTTCATGTTTCAAGTTCAAGTTCATTTATTTATTAATCGCACATACATGTATATATAAATGACATAGGCCCATGGGGAGACAAGCTCGAAAAACTAGGCCTAGACAAAGATAAAATAATAACACACTACAATACAAAGACAAACATGACGGCAAAGATACAATAACACAACAATAATATGAAAGTAGCAGCTAGCCCAGGATCATTCAATACTATTGAAGAAATTAAAAATGTCCATATTATTAAATATAAATTAATACTGGAAGATAGCTGAGAGGCCCATAATCACCCAGAGCAACGAACCATACAAAAACTTTGCCTTACTAAAAAGATACTTAATTAAAAATAATCCTGAACTAAATGAAATTTAAGTTTCCTTTTTATTAAATGGATAAAAGAAAAATTATCAATAAGAGTCTTGTGAGCATCCCAGCACCGAGCTATTGACACAAACGGAGCGAATTTAGATCTCTCAGTATTATACTTGTCAATGTAGATATCCTTTTTTTGTCGAGTGTTATAATTATGTAAATCTTGTGATTGGGAGAACAAACTTTGATGGAGGTAATATGGCGGTAATTTCTTAATATCATAACTGATTTTGAAAAGAATTGCTCCAAAAGCAAATTGTTGAGAGACTGGAAGTATATCTAGATAAGTATATAAAGATGCAGTAGAAGACTTATTTGGAAGTTCAATAGGTGATGGAATAAAAAGTTTAAGGATTCTTAGGGCTTTATTTTGCAAAATCTGTATTGGTTTAATATCGCTTTTAAATGTAGATAAATATACTAGAGAACAATAATTAATATTAGTCTGAATCAGAGCAAAATAAATACTTCGTAAAGCAGAGTAGGGCAAACAAAGCTTCGCATTAAACCAACATACCTTGAAATCTTTAATCGTAGATTTTGAATGTGTGTTTTAAAAGATAAGCTTTCGTCAATCACAAGTCCAAAGTACTTTATCATTTTCACACGAGATATTGATAATAGATACTTTGAAGAAGTAACTCGGGTAATACGAGGCAGATATTTGACTTTCTGCCGTAAATTATGAAATTAGTTTTTGATACATTCAAAGCAATAAAATTTGAAGAACACCAATCAAGAACATTAGAAAATGCAGTATTCAGTTTTGCCTCCAGCTCCTCGTCATTCTTTTCAGAAATTGAAACTGCCGTATCATCAGCAAAATGTGTGTTGAGACACGGGGATGTAAAAGCGCGGTGAAAATCATTTATATAAATTAAAAAAAGGAGAGGACCTAGGACAGAGCCCTGAGGTACCCCAACCTTCGAAGACTGAGGTACAGGTGAAGAGAGGAAATTGCCTCCATCTAATCGTTGCTTTCTCTTATCAAGATAAGATTTAACTAGATCCAACGCCGGTCCACGCACACCACAATTATCCAATTTACTAAAAAGAATACAATGGGATATTGTATCGAATGCTTTTTTAAAATCTAAATATATTGTTGCTGGAATTTCACCTCTATCTAAGCATTCATGAATATATTGGATGAGAGCAACGATAGCATGTTCAGTGTTGTGTCCAGACCGGAAACCAAACTGGGAATTTGTGAAGAAATTTGACGATTTAAGAAAGTCATAAAACCTCGTATAAATTGCCTTCTCAAGTATTTTAGAAAATGCTGACAGAATAGAAATAGGGCGGTAATTTGATGGATTTTCAGGAGAGTCACCTTTGTGAAGCGGAACTATCCGCGCTTCTTTAAAAGCAGATGGGAAAACTCCAGTTTTAAATGAAAGATTAATTATATGCTGTAATGGTAATATTATTGCAGACAGTATTTCTTTAACAATTTTAGAACTAGACCCGTCAATTCCCGCTGAATTACCTGGATTTAGATCACACACTATTTTGTTATTTCAGAATGAGAAATAGGCCCGAGAAAAATTGAATTACTTTGAGGAGATGGAAGGTATGAAGAAAAATGTTTATTACTACGTGAATCAAACTGGTTCATTACTGATGAAACAATTTTCTCTCCTATTTTAGCAAAATAAGTATTCAAAATATCAGCCACTTTCTCCGATTTATTAGTAGTCGAACCATCTTCTAAACTAATAACTTCAGGAAAATTCGACTTACTTTCTTTTTTTATAAAATAATTAATTAAAGACCACGTTTTGCGAGGAGAATTTTGAGCTTCTTCGAAAGACTTTTTATAATACAATTGTTTCGACAAACGTATCATTGTGGTTAATTTATTTTTGAAAATTCTAAAATTTTTAATATTATAATCAGTTGGATTCTTTAACTGCTTTTTAAATAACTGATTATTTTTCTTAACTGATATCAAAATTCCAGACGTTATCCATGGCCTTATAGGAAATTTTTCTCTGCAAATTTTAATCGTAACAAATGGGCAACTAGAATCAAGGCAGCAATTGAAATTTCTTATAAAATTATCAGTTGCCATATCTGTATCCTCCGTGGATATTACCTCCTGCCAATCCAATAGTCCAAGGCTTTCATTAAGGTGCTTTAATGTTATTTTATTTATTAACCGTCCTTGACGTTCCTTACTTACCTGTGGTATTTTATATGTAAGAACTAAATCTGAAACCAGCAGGAAATGATCCGATATATCACTTAAAACAGCAAAATTTGCTTGAATAGGTAAAGATGTAAAAATATTATCAATGAGAGAAGCAGAACTAGGTGAAATTCTTGTAGGTATCAGGCAAGTAGGAAGCAGACACGCAGAAAAGCAAGAAGACAATAACTCAACAGAGGATTCATTTGAAGCTTCTAGAAGGTCAATATTGAAATCTCCGGAAAGGATTACATCTTTATTTTGAAAATGGGGTTGATGCAAAAAATCATGGAGTTTAGAGAGGAAAGATTTGACTGGAGAAGAAGGCGGTCGGTATACTACGCAAAAAAAACCATCTTTTTTTCCAAGACTAATTTCAGTCACCATTACTTCAAAAAGCATTTCCTCATGAGAACCTTCCAGATTTGCAATGCGTCGAAAAGAGATACCTTCTTTAACTAGTACTGCTAAACCACCCTGGCGCCTAGTCAATCGGTTTTTAAAAATAAATTGATATCCAGGAAAAACAACCTGAGGAGTCAGGTCTGTAAGAAAAGTCTCACAGAATCCAACGACATGACAAGATAGTTTATGAACTACATCGACAAGATCCTCCTGTGAACTAAAAAAAACCCTACAATTTAAAAATCCTGTTCTCACAACACCGGTACTGGGAAGATCAGAAACTTTGGAAGGTAATTTATATTTACAATTTGGAAAGTTAATTAGCCCACCGTCATTTATCTTATTTCCTGAAAATTTATCATGGCTCTGGAATATGGAAAAATCAAAAGGGTTTAAACGTTAAAACGCTTATCCTTACAAGTAATTGCACTAAACAGTAGCAGTAGTAAAAGTAGCAGTGGTAGTAGTATTAGTGCATATAATACCTTTTGGTCAACTGATCTTCCCCTTTAAACATTCTCTGAAAGTTCCATATTAACACCTAAATTCGTTCTTGAGACAAACCCCTTTAACAATCTGCATGCACATTAGCGTGTTTTGACATAATTCAAATATTCCACCACTCAATATTCTCTAAAATTTTTACCTTCATGAACTTAGCCCGTTCAAAAAATATTGTTATCAGCAATCTGTATGTATAAATTATTTCTGATTTAGTTCAAATTTCCCATGAATGTTTCCTCAGATGTTCATTTCAGTATCCTCAGCCTTAGTAGTACTCGCTATCGAAGGGATAGTTTTAGTGGTAGTAAGGGTAGTAACAGTAGTAGTGGTAGTAGCAGTAGTAGTAATGGTGGTTGTAGTTGTAGAAGTGTGCAAATATTGCCTTTTTGGTCAATTGATCATCTCCTTTATCATAACCTGAAAGTTCCAAACTGATACATTCAGTGACTCCCGAGTTATGCCCTTTCGAAACCCATATACACATAGCATATATTGATTCACTTCAACACTCCCCTCGACAATCTCTGAAAGGCTCACCGGAATGCCCCTTGTCTGTCTGAAAAGTAAAGGTCAAACATGACCAACTTTCTTAATGACGTATACTATATATGAACAATGAACAAATTGCCTTACTTAAAGTCCTTGCCTTGATGACTGTGATGGGGTTGATATCCTCAAAGACGTAATTACTAGACCTTTCAACCAGTAGTGTTGTTGAGAGGGGGATGGCGAGAGGAGGCAGTTAACCCCCCGCCCAATAATTTAGAAAAACTATAATTTATTAAGTAGCTTTAAAACCGGTGCTCGTTTTAAGTGTCAAATTTGCTCTTTACTTTAAGTAGATAATTTTTTAATGCTCGCTTTTAACATAAGGAAAAAGAGAAAAATATGGGTCCATAACACTTCATAATATGTTCAAATTAATATTTTTCCAAATATACTGCCCTTGAAACTTTATCATCAAGTAAAATTTTAGACTAGTTAATTGTAAAATTGAAAAATGTTCTGTGCTTCTTGGGTTGCCACGTTTGCTCAGGCCAATTTTTCCCCCTGATATTTCTTATAATCTATCAGTTCAAGATTAGATTCTCTTGTTTTAAAACTTTCAAAAGTGGAAATAAATACACCCTTTACTTCTGCAAATAGGACAAAAATGGAATCATTGAAGAATAAGAAGGTAGATTATACAGTGAATATAATTTCCTGAATAAAAAAGAAATCTTTGTAAAAGAAATAAGACCGAGATTTTTATAATAATATTCGTACTATAACTAAATAGGTCAAATCAGTTGTAGTTTGGTCATGAAATTTAGTAGATGGAGATGTGCTTAGTAATCATTTAATTATTTTAATTTGCATTTCCAGTATTTAATTAAAACTCTGTTTTTTTATTGATTTTATTTGTCATTTAAGTGCCTAATAAGCGCCGATAAGGTCCTATTCCTTACGTTTTGGATTCACATACCAGCCAACAAATGTAGGACTGCCTCTATGTACCCTACTATGCTTACTTCTTACTATTTTCGCTTTTCTAAATATTTTCTATTTTTGCTTTTCTAATTTTTTTTTTAACCAGCTCCAAAAAAAACACTGATATAAATGTGCTAACAATTACAACTGAAGTTTGTCACATTTTACACAAAGCCAGTGCTTCTTCTGGGGCATTTATCTCTGCATCAGTATGCTCTACGCAATGTCTGCTGACAATAGAGTAAAGTGAATTTAAACAAAATAGTTTATTTTTCTCACAATTCAGAAATTTTGTGTGCACGTATTTGTGGTAGCAACCTATTCTCTTTTTCTGTTGTTATCAGTTTTATCATTCAGTATTAGGAGACCAAGCTTTGTTTGTGAAGGGAATTATACAGACAAAAACGATATTCAGTCTAACCCCCTCCAGAAATGTATACCCACCATACCCTGATTTACACAAGAAAAACTTTTGCGTAACTTTTAAAGATTTTTTTTTAACAAAGGTACACAGGGAGAGGTGATTTCCAAATTCTAAAAGTCAATTTTCCCTGCCAATAGGCACCCCTGACAATTTTTAATGAATTTAAGGTTTCTGCTACAATGATACCATGAATTTTCAAATTTTCTAGATATTCTTTGTCAAACAATTCCCAACGGATAAATTAATAATTCTAACTTTAGCTTTAACCTTTTCGAATACTTTCAGATTTGAAATGTGGTCGCTACTTAAATGTGGGGAACATGTCACTCTACAATGTTACATAATCTGTGGTATTACTTTGACTTATCCTGTATCTTCATTTAGGCAGCGCTGTTGCGCTGCCTGGGATTTTTGTTTGGCTTTATATGGTCCGCTGATGTCAATACTGTTTATTAGTATAATTCGGCGGAACCACAAACAAATCAATTTAATAAAAAATCATAAACGATATTTCAGTAGACCTCGTATTTAAAAGTTTAGTACAACCAGTCAAATCTCACAGAGTCAAAATCCACTCAAAATTACGAACAAACGCATAGTACGATACTCGGTTAGAATAGAGCTTGGTTCAAATTTCAGATTGAGCATCCTGTGGTGGACGTTGGGGGATGTGGAGGGGATATATACTGTAGCATAGGTCGTGAATTTGGCTGGAAAAACCGAATACTTACGACATTTACCTTTGCCCACCCGAAAACTTGCTTACGCTATACGTCTGCATTGTCTGCAGACGTAGAGCGTAAACGAAACGTAAGACGTATATATACGTAAAATATACGTAAGACGTATAGACGCATACGCTATATCGTCTGCAGCAGCTCATTGCTGACAATTTCAGTAAAAGCCAAGCACCAGCACTTGTATTTATAACTATTCTATGGGTGTTTATTGTTTATAATGTATTGTGTAATGTTTTTAAATTCACCAAGTAGCATGTTTGTTAAATAGTTTCTTAACTTCACTATCACCTGAATAGCATCTACTTAACGCGCCCCTTTTCCTCCCCCCATAAAAATACTGTAGCTACACCCCTGCTTTCAAGAATGCTGAACAAAATAGTTGTCTTAATATTTTGATTGGAATTGTAGTGGGAAATGATGAGCTTGGTAGGGGGGGGGGGCAGGTTTTCATCCAATCACTTTTAAATCTTAAAAAGGGCACTAGATCTCCAGGTTTCCAATAATCAGGTTTCCAGTTTCCCCATCTGATTCCATAAACGCTTATATGCCCCAGGGCTTAACTTACAACCCTTCCCCTTGGGCTCTGGGGAGTCGTGTCAAACCCGGATGCATTGTTATATACTCTTTAGACTATTTTGAAATAAATGGCTACCTCACAATTTCGATCAGATACGTTTATGGAAAAGATAGTATCGGGTGGGGGGGCTACATGCCCTCCTACCACTTTTAACTGCCAGAATGGAACTAGAACTTTAAATTTTCAATCAAATGAGCCTCTTCTAAAGTTTTTACGATAACCCCTTTCATAAGAAACTTCTATGTCCCCAGGGCATAACTTACTTTCCTAGCCCACAGGTTCTTGGGGGCTGTGTCAACCCCAAAAGCCTTGTATGATCTTTAGACTGTTTTTGAATAAAATGACTGTCTAAGAATTATATTGGATATATTTGGAGAGAAGAGGACGCAGGGGGGATAATTGCCTCCAGATCACTTTTGACTCTTAAAAAGGGCACTAGACCTTCTGATTTTGAATCGAATGAACCCCCTCCAAATTTTATACGACCAAGCCTTCCATAAAAAGCTTTATCATAATGAGCAACTAGCATAGTTAATAGCCTTTTCCCTGAGGGTTGTGGGGAATTGTCAAATGTTAAATTTCCATTTTTATTCACTTATGTCGGGGTAAATACTAACTAAAACACAAAAAATACTTTACACAATGGCTTATATTTCTACTCAAATCAATAGAATGGCACTTAGAAGTCCAAAAGTCTTCGAAAAGCAAAGTCTAATCAAAATGAATAGACTTTATTTGCCTCAATTAACCAGACATTGGATCATTCATTTGTAATAGATCGTACTGTAGAAACAAACATCAATTACGAAAATCAATCCAATAAACATTGCTTATATAAATGAAATACATATTTATTGCTATACTGGTAGAAGCAATCAGGGAATGCCAATTTTCGTATCAAAATTGTTTTCCTCTGCCTCCGATGTCTAAGAAACAAAATATAAAAAATTATATTGGATACATTTGGGATAATTGCCCTCAGATCACTTTTGACTCTTAAAAAGGGCACTAGACCTTCTGATTTTGAATCAAATGAACCTCCTCCAAATTTTATACGTCCAAGCTGGCACGTACGCAGGGGGGAGCCCTCGGGCCCACCCACCCCCCTGCTCTGAAATTTTGTAAAATCTTTAATTTCCCCATGGTTTCTTGGGATTTCTGGGGACATTGGGACATTTATTAAGAATCTAGATACATGTGTGAAGCTCTTTTTTGGGGATTTTACAGCATGCAATTATCCGGTCAAGTCACTGCCCATTTAGTAACCCATTTTCTGTCTAATTTTTTACCCTCTTCGAAGTAATTAGCGATTACACTGTTATTATTTTTTTTTTTGTAAAGAGAGTTTGCTTTCCACAGCAAAATAGAATTATTCTTGATATTAGACTGTTTATCCCCCTTTTCAGGATAAAGTACAGCTTTTAATCGATCAATTTTGGAAACTATCATTTTTCATTAAAATCGACGTTTTCGTAATAGAAGAACTACCCTCCACAGCACCCATATTGCACTATTAACCCTAAAATTTCCCCTTTCAGTGGGATATAATAGATTAATCACTGGTTCTGGTCTCCTTCCCCCCATCCGCTACAATACTTCAGATAAAAGTTCATCTGTATTTTCCGATATACGTGCTTTTTGTATTTATTTAGTTACTAAATTAAAAAAATGCTACTTTATATCTGCTGTTTCGAAGTTTTTGCCCCCCCCCCCCGAAAAAAATTCCTGCGTACGTGCCTGCAATCAAGCCTTCCATAAAATATAAGCTCTGCCTCCGATGTCTAAGAAACAATCCTTGTACCAAAATACGAGTCTTTACTAACCACAATGAAAATATTCCTTTTTTTTGGCGGAGTGAGAAATAACAAAAATAGTAAAAAGAAGAATAGCAGAAAGAAACTGTTTTTTCCAAAAACATAGAACTTATGTTGCCATAATCGATGGTAAAGAAGACGAATTAAGAAGATAAAAAAGATTAACAATGCTGAAATATAAAAATCTATTGAAGGAAATAGTTAGAGTATTGAGGTTTTTTGGGGGGGATTTCCAAAGAATGGAAACAATTGAAAATAATACGATAAATTGTGGAAATTCAGTTTATATGTTATTCTGTAACATAACGCGTTACAAGTTACCACGACTGATTAAGAAAGCTTATAAACATAATTGAAAGTCAAGTCCTTGCTGTGTGTAGCCTACAAAGGTTCCTTGACTCCTCGAAATTCAGTTTATATGTTATTTTGTAACATAGCACGTTACAAGTTACCACAACTGATTAAGAAAACGTGTAAACATAATTAAAAGTCAAATCCTTGCTGTCTGTACAAAGGTTTCTTGACTTCTCTAAATTGAGACCAAATTGATGTAGCCCACACAGACAAATTGTGAATTTTCGGAATCAGATAAATAAACCTGGCACCAGTCATTATTATAGCTGGGTCCCCTTGTGCACCCTGTAGGAAAAAATGAGCCCCTTGCCCTTTAGTTTATTTTTCATTACTAAGAAGTGTTATTTTTCTTTTGTGGTATAGAGGGTTTTAACAGTTTTCTGTTCTTTGTATTTTCTTCCATGGACATTTAGTGGGGCTAATGCACGAAAATGAAGAGGGAGAAGTATTTTTTTCTCATTATTTTCCTATGAAGTTTCAAAATAAAGGTATTTTTCAAAATCCAGGAGAGAGCTTTTCCATTTTCTTTCCACTCTTTTTTAATGAAAATTCAAAAAAAATTCAAAATCTGGAGATGGGCCAATGGCAATCCCTCCTTGTTCTGTGCTCCTTTACACATTGAATAGAATAAATTGACTGTGCAGAAGTAAATTTTGTTATTTCTTAAGCAATAAAGTACAATGTGTTATAATAATAAGTGAATAGTAATAATAAGTGAATATAAATAAAAAAATAATTGATATTGACAAGTAAAAGTAAGTCTAAAGCAAGTATAAGTAAATCAAGTTAGTAAGAATAAGCAAATAAATAAAAAAAAACACATAAAAATAAGCAATAATCAGTCAAATTGTTTGTATAATATAGAATTTAGTATATTTTGTGACACGCTCATGGGTGATACACTCTAAATGCTAGTAGTGTATGGTATTATGCAGGCAGGTACAAAGGAATTTTTATCGGGGGGGGGGGTATTAAAAATCTTGAGGAAGTCTCAGTGATTTTCATCTTGTAATATGAATAAGGAGGATCCCCGGAATACAAACAAATTCAGAATTCAAGGAGTTGATCCCCTTCCCTGCACAAGATTCTGATCTGCCAACTATGACGTTGATTTCGAGACTAAGTGATAAAAGTTGTAACAATAGCAAAGAATCGAATAATAACCAGTCCTATGTTTTGTAATAATGCAAAAATATAAACATATTTCATGACCCCTTTCTTGGACCCAAGTACTAAATAATGCATGGTATTATGTTGAGCAAAGAATCGAATAATAACCAGTCCTATGTTTTGTAATAATGCAAAAATATAAACATACTAGCTGTTGGGGTGGCGCTTCGCGCCACCCCAACACCTAGTTGGTGGGGGCGCTTTGCGCCCCCCCCAAGCCCCCCCGCGCGCGTAAGTCGTTACGCGCCATATTAGTTACGCACCATTGTAGTTGTGTCCCTATGTCCCACCTGTGAATATAGATATATATATATATATATATATATATATATATATATATATATATATATATATATATATATATATATATATATATATATATATATATATATATATATATATATATATATATGTTTTTAACTACGTAAAACTTGCGAATATACAACATTCTTTGCTGTCCCATTGTCTGTGCATATAAATAGATTGTCAGGTTTACCGACTCTTGAACATGCAACATATAATGGTCCATGGGAAAACAATCCGTATTCAGATCTATACCTCATGATTCTAATGATTGTCCTTGACCTTTGTTGATGGTGATTGCTAATCGACCATTCCCTGAGTCGCCATCGTCATTTATATATCCCCCTGTGCACCCCGGCGTCCCCTTTACAGTTATGTCCCTGTGTCCCGGTCGTCATTTATATTCCCTGTGTCCCGGTCGTCATTTGTGTCCCGGTGTTCCAGTCTGTGATTTCTCTTTGAGTGTCCCGGGCGTCATTTATATTCCTTGTGTCCCGGTGTCCCGGTCGTCATTTATATCCCCCTGTGGCCCCCGGCGTCCCCATTGTAGTTGTGTCCCTGTGTCCCGGTCGTCATTTATATTCCCTGTGTCCCGGTCGTCATTTGTATCCCGGTGTCCCGGTCTGTATATACATTCGTTTTTTAGTTTTGTTTTTCTCCTTTATTTTTTTCCTTTTTTCTTTTTTTTCTTTTTTAGTTTATTTAGATTTTTAGATTTTTTAGTTTTTTTATTAGTTTTTAGTTTTTTTGTAGTTTTTACCATTTTTTTAGTTTTTTTAGTTTTTATTTTTTTACTTATGTCCTGGTCGTCATTTATACTCCCTGTGTCCCGGTCGTCATTTGTGTCTCGGTGCTTTGTTGATTGCTAATTTATATTATATTTATATTTATATTTTTCATATTTATTAATATTTTTTTAGTTTTCTTTTTCTCTTATTTTTCAGTTTTTTCCTTTTTTTAGTTTTTTCTTTTTTAGTTTTTAGTTTTTTTTGTTTTTTACCTTTTTTTAGTTTTTTTAGTTTTTTTAGTTTTTTAGCTTTTTTAGTTTTTTTATTAGTTTTTAGTTTTTTTTTAGTTTTTGCCTTTTTTTTAGTTTTTTCAGTTTTTTTAGTTTTCAGTTTTTTACCTTTTTTTAGTTTTTTTTAGTTTTTTAGCTTTTTTAGTTTTTTTTCTTTTTAGTTTTTTTTGTAGTTTTTACCTTTTTTAGTTTTTTTTTCTTCTTTTGTATTAGTGTGAAATAATTCAGACGTCATATGCGGACAAACACGACGTCACTCGACAGACAGACAGACAGACATAACCCACAAACAACTTATTTTTATATATATTTATTCATATTTTTTTAGTTTTCTTTTTCTCTTTTATTTTTCAGTTTTTTCCTTTTTTTTAGTTTTTTTCTTTTTTAGTTTTTTTTAGTTTTTTACCTTTTTTTAGTTTTTTTTAGTTTTTTTAGTTTTTTAGCTTTTTTAGTTTTTTTATTAGTTTTTATTTTTTTTGTAGTTTTTGCCTTTTTTTATTTTTTTCAGTTTTTTTTAGTTATTAGATTTTTACCTTTTTTTAGTTTTTTTAGTTTTTTAGCTTTTTTATTTTTTTTTTTCTTTTTATTTTTTTTTGTAGTTTTTACCTTTTTTAGTTTTTTTCTTCTTTTGTATTAGTGTGAAATAATTCAGACGTCATATGCGAACAAACATGACGTCACCTGATCCATCCACAGATCCACACACAGACAACTTATCTATATATATAAAAATAAGTTGTCTGTCTGTGGATGTGTGGATGGATGTGTGGATGGATGTGTCAGGTGACGTCACCTGAAAAAACTGGATTAGGTGACGTCAAAACTGAAAAAACTAAAAAAAGGCAAAAACTACAAAAAAAACTAAAAACTAATAAAAAAAATAAAAAAGCTAAAAAACTAAAAAAACTATAAAGGTAAAAACCAATAAAAAACTAAAAAAAAAACTGAAAAAACTAAAAAAAGGCAAAAACTACAAAAAAAAACTAAAAACTAATAAAAAAAGTAAAAAAGCTAAAAAACTAAAAAAACTAAAAAAACTAAAAAAAGGTAAAAAACTAAAAAAAATAAAAAATAAAAAAAAACTAAAAAAAAGGAAAAAACTGAAAAATAAGCTAAAATAAAGGTAAAAACCAATAAAAAACTAAAAAAAAAAGGAAAAAACTAATAAATGACGACACTCAAAGAGAAAGCGACCAAACCCCTTCAAGTACAAACGATGTTTAACAGAAATATACTTACACACGAACAATTTAGTAAAAAAAAATGCCCCTTTGTAAGTCAAATGAAAAAGGAAGGGGAAATTTATTCGTACATTTCAATGAGGATCTACTGCTGCTTGTTTGAACTTGGACGTCATCAGTATGTACAGTCACCATTGGCCAGTTTACTAATAAGAGTTTTTATGCTGTCTTCTAATCTTAATGAATAATGTTGTAATTTGTTATATCATTTCAATGTTATAAAAATATTTGAGATTATAAACATTAAATTGAACAAGGAAAATTATCTAAATAAGAAAATTATGATATATAAAAAAATCAAAAACCTGTCTTTGAGGATCAATTACCATAATTACATGTGAGGGTCAATGCCATTCAATAAAATGAGGTCGTTATGTAGGATTCTTATTCAAAATTAGCTAGGGAATTTTCAACAAGTACTTGATCAACAATGGAACTGTGCCAAAGAGAGCGTCTGAACTGGAGCATGTAGCCAATCAGAAGTCAAAACGTCACAGGAGCCGTTTGTCGATAACAGCTGGCTCTTGCGGTCTCAGCATTCTTGTTTAGTTTGTAAACAGACACATGAGAAGGAAGCTGAATTTAAAAAATGGCGTTCATGGTACCACTTGTAAGGAAGGATATGGAATTGTATCCTCTTCATTCTGAAAGGAGAAAGGTTAGGAGGAGTGAATCCCAGCCTGGAAGAAGCAGGAATGCTAGTGAGTCCGTATCAGAAGCTCAGAGTTTAGCAACCAGTCCTCATCAGAGGGCTTTTCTCAGGTATAATCAGCCTCGTCAAGGACAATTTGTCAGAAACAGCTTGAGGTCAATGCCTTCTTCCCAAAGAACTTCAAGGTTGCCGTCGATTAGGTCATCACAGGTAATTGCTTTCATGTTTGTTCAGCTAGGCCTATAATGCTGGGGTGACTGCGACATTTTTGAATCTAATTAGTATTAAGCCCTTGGGACCAATTTTTAGCGGGTCAATTTCATCTAGACCTCGTGAACATTATGATTTGGCACAGCTGGCCAAGTCTGAAAGTTTGGTTTATAGTTGATAGGCTATTAGTCGGTTGCCAGACTGACCCAATAGGCTAATCCTATTTGCCTTTACGGCAAATCGTTTTTTCTCACTTTATTAAGGAAATTATAGACAAATGATCGAAGGTGGGCATACAGTTTTGCTACTAAGATAACAATCTTATATGGCCATAGACTAGGCCTGCATGACCTTTTTGAACCCATATGCTGTAGTAGGCCTATCAAAAATTCTAACGATTAGATTCAGGAACTTCCCCTTTATGGAGTTTCTGTTACTTCCAGTTTGTTTACATACCAGTCCCACCACCTAACGTCTAATCTTCCAGCTAGGCCTAGCCTACAGAGGTTACAAAAATTGCTAATTGTCTCCCTTTTCTTAATATGATTGCAGTTCTAAATTTTTTTTCATATAAGCAAAAAACTCTTGCATCAAAGTGAAAAATTTGATGGATTGACAAAACTCTAGCCCCCCAGCAGCGGAGCCTGGAGCGGCTTACCCTTTTGGCTCTCCCTCTTAGGACCCTATTTTGTATTAGTGAAAATTCAATTACCTGCAAAATTGGTCTTTCGAAAGCCAGGGAAGTTTGGATGTGTACCACTAAAGTCATGGTTTTATATTAGGCTATATCCTCTAGCTCCTTACGATAGACGTAACTGTACATCCAGGATTTTGGCTCGGGGGAGGAGGACAAAATGCCCCCCTTAATTTTATTGCGTGAATTCAAAGCTTTCACGTGATATAGTCTTGAGTTATGTTATTTTCAGTGCTGTTTATTGTTTTAATGTTACGTAATATAGGTTCATGCTTGAGCTGATATCGGTAGGGGAAGGTTGCTAAGAAATATTGGTAAATGATTGTTTCGTTCCCAATGCTCTAAACTGGAAACTATGCTACGAAGCAGCATAGTTTCCAGTTTAGAGTTCTTAGAAATACTAATTCTAGAAGCGCATCCATTTCTGGTTGACCCTCTTCCTCCAAGGGGGAAACTAAAAATGTATTAAGTGGGGTTTCTTACAGGCAACATTACCTATAGAGCGAAGCGTATTAGTCCATGAGCCCCACTGGCAGCAGGGCGAGGTCTGTATTATATATTTATTTAATAAACCTCGTTTGAGGTTTTTTTCTTTTTTTTGAGTTGTATCACTCTTTGTTGAATAAATATAAAATAAGACCTCGCTCTGCTGCCCGCGGGGCTCATGGACGAATACGTTTCGCTCTATAGATAATTTTACCTCTAAGCAAGCCCGCTTTACGCCTTTTTAGTCTCGTTGGAGGGGGATTTCAGAAAACTAAAAAATGGATGCGCTTCTCTAATAATGACAAAGAAACAATATGCGATCATCAAAATCTTGCTATATGCAGTAATACACACTTTAGACAGCTTGTAACGAAACTAAACATTTACCAATTTATGCATGAATTCAAAGATTTCACCTGATGTAGTATTGAGTTGTGTAATTTTCGGTGCTATTTATTATTTTAATGTTACATATTATAGGTTCGTGCTTGAGCTGATATTGGCAGAGGGAAGGTTGCTAAGAAATATTAAGTATTTGGTTGATAGGGTTTCCATATACACAGTCCTGGTCATTGATTCCCCTGTACTATTTCATACTTGCGCATAGGAAGGGTGGAAAATATCTGAGGGGTTGTCCACTTTCCTCCACATGGTATACATCTTGGAACGCCAGCTTTCCCGCGCCCTGTCCAAAGCTCGACAAATTTCTTTACTTTTGGATACTTTTGCCACGGTTGTAACCTGCCATTTGGCATACGTGATTTCTAAAAGACGGTGATCCCTTGGGAATTTTGTTAAGGAATAAGCCCCTTCTCGTACATGCCTGTTGCATTCTTACTAAGATTTTAATCGCCATCTTCCCTCATGTTTCAAATTTTCGGATTTGTTTTCTCTGTTATTTTCCAGTGTCATCTAAGCCTTTATTTTACGGTCGACTATGCAGGATAATATGCAATTTCAGTCGGTATGCCAAATTTCGCAATAGTGTTGCAATATCCATGTCTGAATAATTTAACCAAATTCACTTCCCCTTAGCAGGTAAAATTATACTTGACAATTGTCCAGAGAATACTTAGTGATACCTGTTTCTTGTTATCTGACTAAAGGCACCCTATTCCAATTTTCATGAAAAAGTAAGTTAAGGAATAATCAAACCAGTAAATGGGGTTGTAGTACCCTCCCTTTAGACTTTTTGTGTTCGCTGTTGTGGGCGCACACACTAGAATTTATTTAAGTGGAGAGAGGGTGTCAGATTAATAAAAACCGGTAGCGTTTTCGAAAAATGTAGGAACAAAGCCATAAATATGAGGACACACCTCCCCCCTTGTGAATGCGCTCTAGGGCCATATTCCCCCTTTTGCGCGCTAATCACGAAAAGTTAGGGAAATATCAGTTTTTTTTATGTCCATTTTTGCTGAGATAGAAACTTTTACAGGGTAAGGGGGATCAGAGAAAGAAATCCAAGATTATCTATTTCGGGGTGCTTCTCACTAAAATTTTTTCATTGAATTATCCCCCCCCCCGGAAAAAAATCACCATATTTGTTGGGGTAGAGAAAAGATAGTCCTCAGATGACTTTTTGGTAGAGTATGTGGTAACCAGTTGTAGGATTTACGACCTTAGAGGATTTGGATCACATTAACGAATGGACTGTGCGAATAATAACTAAACATTAAAAATATTTTCAGATATGTCATTTTGGCTGTCCAGCGGCGATATAGAACGTCCTGGAGTTTTGCAGTCACCCGCAAGCCCCATATATTTATAAATTAGAACGCTTTTTGTTAGAAGTGTTGGTTGAAACTAAGGGTAATTGATATCTTTCGTTTTTTCCTCTTTTTCATTGGGATTTGGTGTGGAAAATTATTATATTTAACTCGTAGAGTAATATATTAATTGGTCGACGTGGGTCAACCATAATGGTTTATTATGTTTAATTATAAGGACTGATTGGAAATAACTGGTTAAGAGGGGTGGAAATGAAAAAAGTAGCAAACAAAGTAAGTTAAAAAAAAATAATTGCTATTCTAACATTAGTAGAAAAATGTTTGGATAACTCACATTCCTTTTGGGTTTTAAATAATATTTTAAGTGGTCTTCTAATACTAAAAAAAATTCAGTAGATTTGATTTAACGAACATTTCAATAGTGATGCTCTAGTTATAACTAGAGAGTAAAAGTTGTGGGTAATTCGTATGAAGACTCGAGTGATGCACTACCCTTGTACCAAAACGGTATTTTTCGAAATTGGGTGGGCAATTCTCGCCCCTGCAGCGATAGTACGCCGTGTAACATTTCAGATTTTAACTTAGAGAAAGTGTCTGAATTTTCAGTCTAAGTTTGAAATTGCTGGTAAAGCTCTAAAGTAAAGCTGGTAAAGACAATATTTGTCTCAAGTTGAATATTGACCCGTGTAAATGCCCTTGTGAGATTGGTGCTCCAGCTTATCTGCTGATTGATGATAAAACAAGGTTAATTTTAGTCTAACGGGGTTGTATCTGTGTTAGTTCTAAAAAATAATAATCAATTACTGGTATACTATTCATTATGCATAAGAGCGGAAACTGTTTACTCAAATTTATTGAAAAAAGCCATTGCACTTCAATTAAAATGCGAATAATAGACGTTTGATCTAAAAATGCGAAAAATCTGACAAATTGAGTTTTCTTGGAAAGAAGCGAAAGAACATGTTAGCTCAGTGTGACTATTTCCCGATTTTGCAAGACTCAGTAAATTTTCCAGGTCATAAGATCAATATTTCATTTTATATCGTTCTAGCGCTAGGGTTGTTAGTTCACGGAAGGCGGGGGGGGGGTATATTTATCAAAATTGGGAAGGAGTGTTCTATTTAGTTTTCGATTTTTTTCAACGGGAAAACAAAATAAAGCGTATTTTCAATTAAATTCTCAAAAAGTATTTTTATAACATAAGGTTTGACCACCCCCCTAATAGACGAGCATAGTCATAGGTATATAATGGTCAAAGGTATTGACACGTTAATCCATTAACGCACAGCTTAGATATCAATATACAGTTGTGAAAACTCCTATCTTGCCCTTGAGAAGCTTTTGGTACAGCACAGGTGGGAACGCAATTTTGTTTTGTTGCATACACAGCTTAGATAGTAATATTGGTTATCTAAACTGTGCTGCCAGTTTCCTGTCTCCAGTCGCTAGTATCGCTACCGCACACTAAATCGAGTTTTCATAACTGTATTGTTATGAATCTTAAAAATGTAATGTATCTAAGCTATGGTTTAGCGGAATACCGACTACTTGTTCGTTGGAAATTAACCCCAAGTGTTGGTAAAACCGGTAAAATATTGGACAATCGTTTGGGCGAATTTCCATAGTTCACTTCATAGATGACCAGTATCCTTTCCAGTGGCAAACATAAATGTTTTTAGGTACAAGCTCCTTGGGATATTGCTCCATGATACTTCAAAATATACTAACTCTTGTAATTTGTCCATGTCTATCGCCAGTTTTGATTATTTCCTTTTATTTGACAATTTGAATAAGCAGATCCCCAAGAAATCGGAAAAAATAGGGCTTAGGGGGATCCAAGGCTCCCCCTCCTACATTGGTCCCTGGGCTATTTAAGGCAGAGCTATTTTTCTTTCTTAAGATCAAATTTCTAGGACCGCTAGTGTTCACAGCTAGAATGAATTGGTCGCTAATAAAAGTAAAAAAATAAATAAATAAAAAAATTCAGGCCTTCGGCTTCCGTGAAACAAGAAATGTATATTGGGGAAAAGTTAAAATTTTTATTTTGCTGCAAGTTGATGCAAGAAATAACATTTGATCTTAGTCTTTTTCTCTCAAAACTTAGACGTACAAAAAAACTTTCTTTATTCTAGTCATTGACAAATGTGAAAAAAAAAACCGTTCACGTTTTTCACCTGAAAACCCCTCAGGAAAAGTTTTTGTTTTTTTTGCTATTCAGTAATAGAATGTTTTGAATTAATATCTTTTGAGTTGTTGCAGCTGGTTCGTGTTGGATGACCAAAATAAAATCTCAAATTTTACCACAGGGTATATTTTTTCCTGATTTGCAAGTTTTTTTTTGTTGATTCTGTAAAACAATACTTGGCAATATATATATAAACAAGAAGATTCAGCATTTTATAAAATAGTTAACTGCTGCCAAAGAATTATCTGGCGCCGGGAATTTTGAACTGTGGCAAAAACACCGTATAAATAACTTTTGTTTTGCTCCTGATAGAATTCCCGAAATTATGTTTCTCTTTCAAATAGTGCGTCATTCTCAAAGTGAGATTGGTCGGAAAATTCGATTTCTTTGGGGAAATCGGTAAAAAAAATACAACATTCACACTTAAAACTTTAAGGCTATTTAAAACTTTCCTTAGACAACTCTCCCGGTAATATTTTGGTATGGATTCAATACCAAGCCAGCTATTAACCTCACTTCCTACCTTAGCCGCAGCAATGTCATTTTAGCACATACATGTTACTTCATGTGCTTACATTTTTCATTACAAATAGAAAAATACTTTTTAAGGGCGGTATTTTTGCTTCAGACAATACAAATCTATCAGAATCAAACATTCCATAAAACAGACAGACGTTTTGGGAGCTTTGCCAACCCTCGGTATAACTTCTTATCTTTCTTGAAAACTTTTCCTTTTGTAGATCTTCAGAAAGATAATACCCAAGCGTAGGCGGTATGAAGTCCGGTTCAGCCTCTTGCAGCTAACTTAAGTCAGACAATATTCAATGGTTGCGCAACTTTTGGAGCGGGTAGTGTATAAGAATTTAGATATTTTTTCGTTGCATTTTTAGGAAATCACAAAGGTGCTATCTTTATCACGATGTGTTCGGGCTCGAACATTAATTATTATAATTATGGATGTTCACTAAAATTGTAAAACTGCAGGGTCAAGGGCTGGTGATTATGCTAGGCCTCACGAAATCCAAAATTTAAGCAATTTATGTAGTTTTCTGCAATTTTTATGGAATTATTTTTATCGTATAATTTTAACTGAGCTACACCGGTTACATAGCCGCTGTGGGCCTACTATGAGCAATTGATGGTTGCCTATGTATCGTGTTTTGAATCAGGCATCGTGTTTTGTCACCAGTTAATTTAAAACAATCAAACTTCTTGATTACCTAGGTCCTTGTTTTCTGTGGCAGCTAGTCCTGGCCCCTGTGCGGTCAAGCAGAAACCAATCTACTGTGCCACGACATGCAAATTTTAATTAAAGGAAGATGTTGCATAGTCGGACTAAAATGTATGAAAATGTTCCCAATTGTAAAGGCGCTCGTAAACCCAAAACTTAAATGCGAATTACTGAAGTTCCAGGACAGTAAATATTCAGTTTGATTCAATTGGGGGGAAGCACATAACCATTCAGTTATGCCAAAAGTGATGTGAAGTTTCAAAGGAAAGGACCTCCATATGGACCTAAAAAGCTCCTATGGAGCTTTTGGTGGTAGCTAGGGCCCTGTTAAAGCAAAAGAAATGATTAAAATGAGCGAAAACAAATGGCACTAAAACACTTAAGAAAACGTAGTTTTTCGCTGAAGGTGTAGTTGTGCTTGTGAATCAGTAGCTTGTTAATGTTTGAATTTTCAAGTAAGAATAGTGCTATTAAGTTTAACTAATTAATGTTGCTTATTTATTTTCCCGGTTCAGCATGGCAACAGTGACGAAAAGGTGGTGCTGTCCTAAAACATCGTAATTTTGAAACAATGAAAAAGAAAAATATTTCAGGTTTTCAGGTATGGATAGACCTAAGATGTGTCCAAGGGCTAAAATAACCACTACAAGTTAGAGCTTAGGGGAAAAGTCCTCTTTTTTAGGCCTACCTTGAGGTGTTTAGGATTACTATTAGTGTGAGTGCAATCCCTTTAGGCTAGTATCTACATTGTATTTGGTCGAAGTAATTTTATTATTCTTTGGGTGTATTTATCCTATCGCCCCTGTGCTAAATTGATTACTTTCTTATTTATATAAGCCTAAACAACAACCAATTTCTGGATCCCAAGTCCCATCGAAAATCAATGTGACATTGGGAGAATCATAATGACGTCATTGAAATACTAGTGATTTTTGAAGTAGGTGAGAAACATATAGATCTTTTATCGCGTGTGCGTCTAGGCACGTAGCATTAGGTAATACATGTGTTGTCTTTGCTGTGAATTCTTAAAACTGGTTTAAATTATTTAGAAAACAGAAAACCTGTATCTTACATAAAAATAATTGTTGCTGTCAAGTTGTTCTGTTCACTTTGAACTATTAATTGGGTCCAACACATTTAAGGGGCTAGTTACTATAGCCTATGTGTTGGCGATTTTGGCCTTTTATCTCCTTTATGTTGGCAAGGAAAAAATGAAATCTGGTAAATGTCTCAGAGCTCTTATTTTAAATCCCGACCGGATCCAGTGAAGACGAAGCTAGGGGGGGGGGGGGAACCTAAAATCTTGGAAAACGCTTAGAGTATAGGTATCGGGATGAAACTTGGTGTATCGGGATGATAAGCGCAAGTCCTAGATACGGGATTGACATAACCAGAACGGATCTGCTCTCTTTGGAGGAGTTGGGGGAGGGTTAATTCTAAAAAATTAGAAAAAATGAGGTATTTGTAACTTACGAACGGGTGATCAGATTTTAATGAAATTTGATATCTAGAAGGATCTTGTGCTTTAGAACTCTCACTATAAATCCCGACCAGATCCGGTGACATTGAAGGGAGTTGGAGGGGGAAACCGGAATTCTTGGAAAAAGTGAAAATTTAGGTATCTCACGAATGGGTGATCGGATCTTAATGAAACTTGACAGTTAGAAGGAACTCGTGTCTCAAAGCTCTTCTTTCAAATCCCGAGCAGATTTGTTGACATTGGGGGGATTGGGAGAGGGAAATTGGAAATCTTGGAAAATGCCTATAAATGTCGTAGATACGTAATTGACGTATTGAGGTATTTTTAACTTAAGAATGGATGACCGGATCTTAATGAAGTTTGATAATTAGAAGGAACTCATGTCTCAAAGTTCTTCTTTCAAATCCCGGCCAGATCTGATGACATTGGGAGGAGTTGGAGGGGGAAATTGGAAATCTTGGAAAACGTTTATAAATCTCGTAGATACGTAATTGACGTAACCGGACTCGATCCGCTCTCTTTGGGGGAGTTAGGTGGTGGGGTTCAGTGCTTTGGCGCGTTTAGTGCTTCTGGACGTGCTAGGACGATGAAATTGGTAGGCGTGTCATCGAGCTGCACAAATTGACTTGATAAAGTCGTTATCCCAGATTCGACCATCTTGGGGGGGGGGGGGGCTAAAGGGAGAGGAAAAATTAGGTATTTATAACATACGAGTGGGTGCTTGGATCTTAATGAATTTTGATATTTAGAAAGGCATCGTGACTCTGAGCTCTTATTTTAAATCCTGACCGGCATTAAGCCTCTGATTTTCCTTTTAAATCAATCTATTGATTCTTAGAAATTTGCTAGAGCTCATACCATATGACCTCTTGGCACTTCCGTCCTCGTCACAAGTGCCATATGAGTTCTTACCTCTTGTTTTGTTAGCCCCCCCCCCGGTCATATACCAAAACCCTGGATATGACCTGGGTTTTGTTGAGCATTCGTCAAGGGATTTCCATGCTCAAGAATCACCTAACACCCTACCAAGACCTACGATATCCACCCCCACTCAAACCATAGTTTATTTAAAGTGCACAGGAGGACCTCTGCTATTTCAAAATCATGATTTTACTATTTTCCCTATAAGTGGTTATGTTTTCTATATTACTCGTCTATTTTTATAATTTTGAACTCTTGCCCCTCCCCCCCCCCCAATATGAACTCGTGCGCTTGTGAAAAAGTTTCGGTTTATGATTTTAAGTTTAAATAGGAATGTTGATAAGTTGGAGATACAAAAAGACAGATTGAAGGAAATCGCAAAAAGTAAAATCGCGAACTATAGGCTAAAACTGAAAAAACGATTTTTTTTTGAAATTTCCTTTTTTTTCAGGTTTCTCTACCCTCATCGCCTTCGAAACTCATTGAAGAAGGATATTTAACTCGAAGACAACCTAAAACACCCAAAAAGGCTCCGTCAGAAAACTCATTGAACAAATTCCATCTAAGGCTTATCGATCGATTGCGAAAGTCTCTGAAACTGACAAAGGATGAAAATGAATCGTCGAAGGTTCCCGATTCACCAACTTCGGATCGATCCAATTGAATTTCAACGTTAAAAGGGAGCGGCTTCCAGCACTATTAAAATCAGATTGGAATTGCTATGTGAACATTCCTTTTAATTGGTGTGTAGCTGAAAATTAATCAGCTGAGTGTATTACTGTTCAGTCTGATTTTTATCCAAGCAGTAAATGCTGCAAAATGGCAATGAAATTTTTGGAAAAAAGAAAAATTTTATACGTTTTTGTGCTGTTCAATTTTGAAGCTGTTGTTTTCGTTACGTTGTCGATATTTCTGAATTTTAACTCTATTTACTCGTTTTTTTTACATATTACGTTCCTAATTAAAAATGACATATTTTCAAACCTGGATTTTATCGTTATTAGGTAAATTCATTGGACAAAATGAGGTTTTTTTTTCTACGCTTCATTTTTAGGGGCTGAAATGTCAATATTTTTGATCAGTATTAGATTTCATTAATGTTGAGTAATAAGCAGTCACATCAGAACACTTTTGATTGTAAAGTATCTGCTATAAGAGGATAGCAGGGGCACCAAGTGGAGGAGGAGGGCACCTGACCCTACTAGACTTTGAAAAAAATTCATTTCTTCTTATTTTCATGAAAAAGTTGAAAACCAAAAATCTCCCCTCCTGTCATTAAGAAAAATAGTTCCCCTCTCCCCCTACAGTTCCTCTTTCGTGAATTGGCGCCATTGGATGATATTTCGTATATTATTTCAAACTGGGACAAATAAACATGGCATAATTCGATTATGACTAACGGTATTGCTGATTACCTTTATTTGAAAGAGCTTGAAATGGTTTTCAGTGAACCTTATAAAACTACAGAAAATAAGTCTTTTTTGCTAAATCTTCAGGATAAAAGGTGCTACTTTCAAATTATTTAAATTTCCTGATAGTATGAGTTTCTGCTGTAGCACCCCGATCAGCTAAAAAACATTAATAATTTAATATATGAATGTAAGGAAACTTTCATTTCGTATTCGCACGAATCAATTCATTTTATATTTATTTAAAATGATGTTTTTTAGCTGAAAAAAACATGAAAAATGAATCAATTCATTTTATATTTATTTAAAATGATGTTAGTCGCAGGATTAGGATGCTATCGTGTCTTTATTACTCAATATAACGGCAGTAGTCATGGGCGTGGCAAGGGGTGAAGGGAGGGTAACACCCTTTCCCCTAAAAATATACTCCGAGTCATGTGTATAGCAAAGTTCTCGAAAGCGGTTTGTTTGTCCCCATTAGCTTTTCGGATACTTCCCTTCGCGAAAGTTTCCTAGTTTCACTCATGTTATTTTCCTCTTTTTCACTGATGATATTTCCTTTGAAACAGGAGAAGTGAGATCTCCTTTTTATTTGTATTATACTTCGTGTTCTTTTCTGTTGTCTTTTTTTTCAGGCTCTGCTTTATCTGGTTCGCTATCGTGTATCTAATTACAGCGGCACACGTAAACTTTGTCAGTGTACGAAATTAGACAGTGTCATGACTGTCATTACGACCCGTTTCCTCAGTTACGTCACGGTATTTTTACTTGCTTTGGAATAACTAGCATATGGTACATCCAATTTTTGAGGACATTAAAATAGTTTTGTGCTTTTAGCTATTTGCTGGTTTTAAAATCTTTTGTCGGGACAAGTTTTTTGCTAACAAGCTATTGTTAGAATTTCAACCGAATAAATTGTTGAGTTGATACTAGGTTTAAGAGTAGAATAAAGATTTGTGTCAAGAATACATTATAATCAGAAGAAATGTGAAATCATTTTCCTGAACTTTCTGTTCTTAGAGCGCAAAACTAGATTACCTGGCAAGTTTGAGATCTGCTTTTGGCTTATTTCAAGTCTAAAATTTTGTCTTAGGCCTATAATTGGCACATTCACCGGAGTTGATATAGAATCAAAGAATAAGGGGATTGTTGAAATTTTGAAACACTTAGGGTAATACTGATTTCCTCTAGTCTCGGGTACGTGCCTGTATTACGATGATTAGTTGCTAGTCCCGACACAGATACGAAGATAAAAATTTCCCTTCCTTAAAAGAGAAAAAAACATAATACCAGTATGTAATAGGCTACATGGTTTTTGAGCTATAAGATACAAATTCTGAGAATGAAGAATTTTTTTCAAAAAGGGAACTACACAGATCTTTGGCAGTGATGATTTTACGCGTTTGTTGTAACGGGTAATATTAATGTGATCTGTTTTTAGCTGATGTTGAATATGGCGCCATAACTTCATTTCAAATATGGATTCAAGCCAATACATAATAAAAATTGAGTACCATAAATTAAGAGTAATACAGTATTATTTTTATTGTCCATTTTTGAAGATTTAGTAGCTGCAACGAAAGAACGAATATTAGATGAAATATTTCTTGATCCCTCTTGAAGATGCTGTGACGCCATAATTGCTGTTATTTATTGCATTTTTCTAGATAAAACAATATATTCAGAGGTAGATGATTCTGCTAATAAGTTATTAATCATGCATCATGCAGCCATCTATTTCATTCAGTTAGAGGGCAGTCGAGAGCCAAGACTAAACCCCGTGGACAGTTTTCATAGTGGGTAACCTCAGAGCCGTTTCTAGGGTTGGTGGTACCCGGGAAAAAAATTTATTACAGCGCCCCACCCGTCTCAGATATAAGCGAAAGATAGCCGAACCAAAGTGAAAAAATGATCGAAGTGGGAAACCCCCCAGCCGCTGCGCCCGGGTGGCCCCAAACCCCTTTGAAAGACTAACTCGCCTTTGCCTTTTAATCATCATAAAAAATTATTGCTGACACCGAACCCCTCGGCTTTAGGGATCTTAACTCCGCTTCTTGATGGTCGTGCGCTTTCAGTAAAATTGAATTATCAGTAAGTGATGCGCGACTTTTTCAGCTGCATCAAATGGATGAGTGACAGGGGAATGATGTCCCTACCATTCCGTTGGGGGATAATATGAAAAACAAATTTTGCGTAAAGATGGTGAATTCTCCCCCCCCCCCATGCATCATTTTCTAATAGGGCTTTGAAAAAGAACAGTGTTCTGGATTTTCTGTTAATAAGGAGAATTTTGCATAAAATTATCATAAAATCCTTGCAGTATGAAGTGTAAAGAATTTTTCTTCTTTTTTACAGCGTTCGAAAAGACAATCAAATATTTATCCCTGTTCCAAATACTAACGACCCTGAATTTTATTGTTTTACCTATTATGTAGTATCGAGAACTGTTTATTAAATAATTGTACATTATGGTAAATGCGCATTAGCGCGTTTGAAATTAATGTTTTATGCGGTTTTGCGCATATGTCTGTATTTTTCAGATTTGAAAGTATGCGAACCAAATTTTGTGCCTGAATTTTTTCTAAATTGTGTGATAACGCAGCTTAATAGGCCAAGTCCTTCTGTTTGCTTTGAATAAACTATTTGATGTATCACTATTACTTGCGATTTTCTTTAATTGGAACAAAGTAGCCTAATTAATTCTCAGGGACATCTTAGGGGTATGTGTTAGCTTAAAAGATCACCCTATCTCGTCTTTTTAAAACTTTTTATGGTACTTGGTCTTAAGCAAGTGACATAGCGATCGCAAATTCTGTCGGTCGGTCTGTCTGTCCCGATTTTGCTAGTTTAAGTACTTGCAGATAAGCTAGGATGATGAAATTTGGCAGGCGTATCAAGGACCAGACCAGATTAAATTGGAAATAGTTAATTCCCCGATTCGACTATTTAGGAGTAGGAGGAGGAGTGGGGGGATGGTTAATTTGGAAAAATGAGGTATTTATAACGTACGAACTGGTGATCGGATCTTAATGAAATTTGATATTTAGAAGGATATCGTGTCTCAGAGCTCTTATTTTAAATCTTGACTTGGTCCAGTGACATTGGGGGGAGTTGCAGGGAGAAACCTAAAATCTTGGGAAACGCTTAGAGTGGAGTGATCGGGATGAAACCTGATGGGAAAACTAAGCACAACACCTAGATACGTGATTGACATACCCCGAAACGGATCTGCTCTCTTTGGGGGAGTTGGGGAGAGGGTTAATTCTGAAAAATTAGAAAAAATGAGGTATTTTTAACTTGCGAAGGAGTGGTCGGGTCTTAATGAAACTTCATATTTAGAAGGACCTCGTAACTCAGATCTATTTTAAATCCCGACCGGATCCAGTGTCATTAGGGGGAGTTGGGGGGGACCGGAAATCTTGGAATAGGCTTAGAGTGGAGGAATCGGAATGAAACTTAGTGGGAAAAATAATCCTAAATACATGATTGACATAACCGGAACGGATCCGCTCTCATTGGGGGAGGGTTAATTCTGAAAAATTAAAATGAGGTATTTTTAACTTACGAAGGAGTAATCGGATCTTAATTAAATTTCATATTTAGAAGGATCTCGTAACTAGATCTCTTATTTCATTTCTCTACCGGATCCAGTATCATTGGAGGGGAGAACCGGAAATCTTGGAAAACGCTTAGAGTGGAGAGATCAGGATGAAACTTGGTGGGAAGAATAAGCAAGAGTTCAAGATACGTGAGTGACACAACCGGACTGGATCTGCTCTCTTTGGTGGAGTTGGGGGGGAGGTAATTGAGAAAAATTTGAAAATATGAGGCATTTGTAACTTACGAACGGGTGATCAGACCTTAATGAAATTTGATATTTAGAAGGATATTGTGCTTCAAAGCTCGAATTTTAAATCATGACCAGATCCAGTGACGTTGGGGGGAGCTGGAGGGGGAAACTGGAAATCTTGGAAAACGTGAAAATTGAGGTATCTATCTTACGAATGGGTTATCGGATCTTAATGAAACTTGATATATAGGAAGATCTTATGTCTCAGATGCTCCATTTTCATTTTGAATCGGATCCGGGGACATAGGGGGTTGGTGGGGGAAAACAGAAATCTTTGAAAACACTTAATGTAGAGATCGGGATGAAACTTGATAGGAAGAATCAGCACAAGTTCTAGATACATGATTGACACAATTGGGATGGATCCGCTCTCTGTGGGGGAGTTGGGGGGGGGGTGTTAATTGGGAAAAATTGAGGTATATTTAAGTTAAGAACGGGTGACCAGATCTTAAGGAAATTTGATATTTAGAAGGAACTCATGTCTCAGAGTTCTTATTTTAAATCCCGACCAGATCTGGTGACATTGGAAGGAGTTGGAGGGGGAAACCGGAAATCTTGAAAACGCTTAGAGTGGAGAGATCGGGATGAAACTTGGTTGGCAGAATAAGCAAATGCCGTAGATACGTGATTGACGTAACCGGACTGGATCCGCTCTCTTTGGGGGAGTTAGGAGGGGGTCCAGTGCTTTGGCGAGTTTGGTGCTTCTGGATGTGCTAGGACGATGAAAATTGGTAGGCGTGTCAGGGACCTGCACAAATTGACTTGATAAAGTTGTTTTCTCCGATTCGACCATCTGGGGGAGGGGGGTTGAAAGTAGAGGAAAAGTTAGAAAAAAGAGGTATTTTTAACTTACGAGTGGGTGATCAGATCTTAATGAATTTTGATATTTAGAAAGACCTTGTGTCTCAGAGCTCTTATTTTAAATCCCGACCGGCATTAAGCCTCCGATTTTCCTTTTAAATCAATCTATTGATTCTTAGAATTTTGCTAGAGCTCATGCCATATGAGCTCTTGGCTCTTCCGACCTCGTCACAAGTGCCATATGAGCTCTTAGCTCTTGTTTCATTTGTGTAACCAAACTATGTAGAATCGATTGGACGGTCTTGTCTTAACTTGGAGGACTGGGTAAAAGATCCGAATAAATGACTTGCTAATTCCCAGACATGTGAAAAAAAACATTCAACCTCTCGGGTCCTTTTCTTGAGATAGAGATAATCAGTTTAAGTGAAACTCGCATCATCAGCAAGAATTTTTTTTTTAATTACATATAGAAGAATTTCGATTGTAAAGTTGAGGA
This sequence comes from Artemia franciscana, assembly GCF_032884065.1. NCBI lineage: Eukaryota > Metazoa > Arthropoda > Branchiopoda > Anostraca > Artemiidae > Artemia > Artemia franciscana. Next base: position 5,039,991 of record NC_088863.1, read on the forward strand.
AATGGTAGTAAAAATATTTGACCATACCTGTTTGGAAAACGCCAAAATCAGCTCAAAGGAATTAACATTTGATTGATTTGGACACATTGGAAGTTTTCTGTGGTGCCACTCGCCTGGCTTGACAAGCTCACCAACAAAAAGGACGTAAGGTTTCATTGTATTTTGACTCAAACGACATTTCAACAGCTCTCGATGATGGACAATCCCTTGGGAGAGCTCGCAAAGGGACCGCTGTTTTTGTGAAGGTTGGCCGACGCTAATGCTCGCAAAATTATTTTAACTGTCATGGTTTTAACCATGATAAGCAAACTATTCTAAATGCAGTATGGGGTTAAAGAATTAAGCATGGAGGGGGGGGGGTCTGTCTATTTATTTTCAAAATTTAGTTATTGCTCATCCAGATATTAAAACCGTAAGAATGCAGAAAAAAGTGTAGCAAAAACGTACAGAGGGAAAGTAAACCTTAACTACGGACCTGTTTCAACTTTTAACCTGGAAAATTTTGGTTAAAGAAAAGTTGAAGAAATTGAAAGTTAGCATATGATTTCATTTCAACTTTTCCATTTCTAATGGCGTTTACAATATTTTATGTTTTTCAGCGAGCATTGTTAGCTATAGATGACTACAGGGGTTTTTCATTGAAAAATGTCTTTTTGGATAGCTTTATTGGAGAAAACAAAAAGATTCTCCACTTCCCCCTAAATTTTTGAAAATCAACGGTAAGCCGATTACAACATATAGTATGAAGCTAAGCCAAAAACTTGCAAATTTTAAGAGTTGGGCCGATTATTTCATATTTTGACAAGTCAATGGTAGAAATAGAAGGGTATAACAGCCCCTATATTTATAAGATTGGTAGGTTTGCTGTATGACATTAAAATCTTGACAGTCCTAAGCCGTTTTGACACATCCTTCTGTCAAAAGTAATAAGGTGGTGAGGTTTATATTTTGACAGGGTTTGGTTTATAAAAGTGTGTACCTATGCAATTTTGCCCCTGTAGTGACCATGACTACCCTGTTAAAATATAGAAATGAAGAACAAAAATTGTGACGGCGGTTTGACATTAGCTGATTTCCCTTGACTGTTAAATCAAAACATTAACCGTTTGTCGTCATAATATTGCGGATCAAAACTATACTGCTAGTGACGAGAAAAATAAAACAAGTTTATTAAAAGAAATAGACACATTAACAACAAACCTTAAGTTCCTAAATTTGTTTGAGTAAAATTCTCCCTTTACAAAACCCTACTTATACAATCATTACCAGTCATCTTTCTCCTCCCCCAAAACCCACAAGGATCTTTTTCCACTTTTTATGTTGCATGCAATTTCTTTAAGTTACCCTAAATCATAATTTTCATTTATGATTAGCTGGGCTATCAATCAATTCGTGGGAGTAAGTAAGGAGCGACCCGGCTCAACAGTAACCGAAACTAAAAGATGGAGTTTAGTTACCAATAGATATTTCACAAGAATTGTCTTATTATGCTGATTTCAAATGTACAAGTTGTATAAATGTTAGTCTTACCCATCAAAGGGTATGAGTCTGAAAAATTTGCTTGATTTTCGAGAAAAGGGAGAACACCACCTAAAAGTCATACACTCTTAATGAAAACGACACCATCGTATTCGGCATACCAGAGAACTACTGTAGAGGTTTCAAGCTCCTATCTGCAAAAACGTGGAATTTTGACTTTTTTTTTGCCAGGACCAAGATCACGGATGCGCGTTTATCTTTTTTCAGGGGTGACCGTATCAGGGTGAATTTTTCAGGGGAAATTTGCCAGAATTTCTGTATGAAATTCTTCCTATGTCTTGCTTTTGCTTTGCCGACTCAAATTTACGCGTGGAGATGTTTAGGGTAATGGTCTGAGGTAAATTTTCACCAAGAATAAATCCACGGGAAGGACCTATATTTCCGTGGAAGTTTAGCCAGATATTTGGTATTATTAAAAAAAGATCAGAAATTAAATAAAAAAATTGAACAAAAAGTAAGGAGCAACACTAAAACTCAAAACGAACAGAAATTATTGCATATATATGGGGGACTCCTCCTCGACACCTTGCTCTTTTCTCTAAAGTTTAAATCCTGTCCCAATTCTTTAAGAACGATTCCTGAAACACTATGGTCGTTTAATTAAAACAATAAAAAAAAGATTTCTTTAAAGTACTAAATAACCTTAGTGTAAAGAGCAGGGTGTTGAGGAGGAGCAACCCTCCTCGTGTACGTAATAATTTCTGTTTGTTTTAAGTTTTAATGTTGCTCCTTTCTTCCAGTTCTTTAATCAGAAGAAGAAAACACTGTCAAAATGGGATCTTTATTTTCCGAAGCAAGGTCCTTGTAGTCGAGGGACGCTAATCAATGGGCAAAGTGAAAGCTTTAAAATTTATGATAGGTTTTCAGCTTCTCGAGGAGCATAGTAATCTTATGTTCACACTGAAATGTGCAATAATCACACTGAAATCAGTCTTCCTAGTTGCTAGATATGTTATACAGATTTAATCATCAACATATATACCTTGATTTGTATGCAGATTATTTTATGCCTGATAATCAGCTTAAAAGACTATTTAAACCAATTAGATCATAAGACTCTTTGGTTACTAATGTGGAATATTTTATTGTTTAAGATGCTTAATTTTAATTATGGGAATGAACACTATATAGCTGGTGAGATATATTTTTCCCCTAGAGATTACTATAGTCAATAGGTCACAAACTTCCCGGGGGGTATTTTGATAAGAAAAAAAGCATAATAAATTTGTAACTTGTGTGATATACCCCTGCAGCTCAAGAAGTGAAGTTGGGTTAATCCAAATAAAATATGTCTAAGTAGGATAAAATTGAAATACTTTGGTAACAAATTTGTGCTATATATTTGCAAATTAGGAGGGTTTGGGGGTAAAGTACAGCGGTTCTGCATGCGAAATGTGTTAGCTACAATTATTCTGATATTATGAAATAAGAATTGTTTTCTGACTTCACACTGTCCAAATACTTTGCATCCACCATTTTTATGCAGTCCCAAGAAGGGCTTATCCCAGTTTTGCCTCTCACCCGGACTATCTATCCTGGCCTTTTCTACTATTAGATATGACTTGTTGCCAGCAACTACTTGACCCCTAATTTCCAGATATTGAGCCCAAATTATATATATTTTCCATCCATTCTGTCACTACTTTTTATCTTTTTCACACTAAGTTGAAAGAAATAAAAGGAAAGAAACCGGTTTACAGTGCGTCAATGCATAAGCAGCTTCAACCGCAGTGGGTATATCATACAAGTACCAACAATTTGTTTCTATATATTTTATTGCAATTTGCGAGTCAAAAACATTTAGGGTAGTGGGTTAAAAATCCTTTTAACCTCCCTGGGATATCCTCCGCACCGGTGAGAGAACAACTCCTCTGCAATCAGTTCAGGCGTTAAGAAAAGTACCGCGTGAAGCAGCGTATTTTCATCAAACCTTTGTCCGACAAAAATAACCAGTAAGCTGTGTTCCCATGCTTAGTACAATTCTGCTAAATTTAGTAACAAAGGACCCGATTTAGTAAATAGAGGTCAAACTTTAGAACTTTAGTAAGTTTTTAGTAAATTTGCCAGAGATATGAAAAAAAAATGTTTAATATTTTTTGTGCCAAGCTTCAATCTGTCGAACAAAATTTGAACTTTTTTTCTCTGTCTGAATTGATATTTCTTATTCTGTGGCTTCAGTTTCAGTCCATTTCACCCCTTCACCAACACCAGTATATCGCGTGAAGCATTGAAAATCTGAAGCGTGAACACAGCGAACAAATTTCGTTTTTATTGAATAATCCATTCTGCAGTCAGTAATTGGTTTTTAATGAAAATTTTGAATAAAATAAAAGGTATGTTCAAAGCATAAGGGTGAATCGTCAGTTTTTGCTAAAAATTAGTGAAAAACGAAACAAAATGGATGTACAGCACATACTGTTGTGGCAAGTCCTCACAGGGGAGGGTTTATGCAGTTCATATAACTGGTTTTCCTATAAAGTGAATATACCAATGAGATGCCTTTCTTACCCTTTTTGCGAATATAATAATCGCGTCTACCTTAAATTGAGATTTAAGCACTTTTTTAGCTCTACAAAATGACAGATTTTCAAAAAATTATGACAGTCCATATAACTGACTTACCGATAAAACGAACATACCACCTGATGGCTTTTTTTGTTCTTTACAAATATAATAATTGCTTCCACTACAAATTGAAATTTAAGCCCTTTTTAAAGCTCTTAAAAATGACGAATTTTCAATTAAAGTACTAGTTATCCGTTGTTTCTGACAAAACAATATTATGTTTTCTCCTTGCCGTTTTTGACAAAATAATAATTCGACAAAATTAAGTTAGGTTGGGTTAGGATACAAAGTGCTTAAATTTGAATTGAAGGTAAAAGCAATTATTATGTTCGTAAAGAGCATAAAAAAAGTCATCAAGTCATATTTTCACTTTATTGGTAAGTCAGTTACATGAACTGCTATAATTTAACCAAAAACCGAAATGAAGTGTTTTTGTTTTTTCTAATGGGTTGGCAGAAACCCAAACTATTGAGTCTTTGAAACAAATTTTGACTGATTTTTCTAATGGCTATTTCCTCCCAATGTAGGTAAAACATACACTAGCCCTGCTATTGTAATATGCATGGAAGAATGGTTTAGACATAGGGAATTAAGATAGCCTATAGTTCAGGTGCCAATCGATAAAAATACGTTTATTTTCAGGTTCTCTGTTGTCGTAACACATCTATTTTATACAATCTGAAAACAGTTTCCAGTCATATTGAATCATCTAATTGCCACTCAGCCGTCCTGGCTGAGTGGATTGGTGCGCTAGTTTCAGGATTCTTTATCTAAGAGGGCGAGGGTTCGAATCCTAGTGTACCCAATTGTGTAGTTTGGGACGGGGTCAGTGGCGTGACTCTGTAAGCTCAGCCAGAGTCGACCCAGCTATAATTGGGTACATGGAGAAATCTGGGGAAGGTAAAGAGGAAGGGTGTGCGAAAGCAAAGGATGGTTGGCCCCCAGCCCCCTCATTGGAATTCCTGGCTGAAGGGCCAAGAAACAGAGATCAGCACCGCCGGTAGGGACTATAAAGTCTAATGCCGTATTCTTTCCCCTTTTTTTTAATTGCGATTATACCCAGGAATAGGTAGCTCAAAAGGGTGCTTAACCCTTAAAATTACTTGAGAGGTTAAAAAATCCTTGAGAGTTTCAGATATATATTTTTTTGAGTTTGCAATGCTGCCTGCTACATGGCTCCTGCAAATCATGCAATTTTAGAAAGAAAAAGAAATTAATGACAATAAATAATAAATTTTTAACTTGTAAAAGATTTGTATTTGAAATAATCATTATATAATCAAAGAACAGGTATCTCACCTGTTTACCTTAGGTTGTTCTAGTCACTCCTTGGCACTGTGCTCATCTCACGCATCGAAACTCTTACCTGAAAGCGTGAAAGACTTTATGAGAGAGCTAGTCAACTATGTTAGTTTTAGTCCAAAGCCTGTCAAGGAGTATGAACAGTTTCAAGAGCTTACAAATATTGCCAAAAACAGGTAGCTCTCCATCAGTGCAACACGATGACCCTTTCTTGGAGCAGCGGCTTACAGTATTTTAGAACAGTGGAGTGACTTGGTTCTGTTCCTAGGTGATCAATCTAACAGCACTGACGCTGATAGGACTAGTCGGGAGAAGGCAAAGCCGATTTATCGTTTCATGAACGATCCCTTCTGCAAAGCATTTCTATATTTTCTGTCTTTCACACTGAATAAGATCAACGGGCTCAATCTGGAGTTTCAGAGTAGAGCAGTTCGCGTTCAGAATATTCAGAATACCACCGGAACTATATTCACCTCGCTATTGAAGGGCTTTGTGAAGCCCAGCACGATAAAAAGGGCTTCAAATGAGGAAGTTTTGAAACCCTCCCTGGAAGATCAGACACTCCAGAGTGTAGTTCTTCCTCTGAGTGAATTGAATCTCCAGCCAAACACTGGGTGTCATTTGTTAAATATGTCTTCTGCTGAAGCCTACAGAATTTCAAAAAACCGTAGGTCATATTATGTGGATATCTGCAGGTAGGTCGAGGTTCGACAGTGACGATGAAGCAAACCCTATAACGCAAAAATATTAGAAATCGTGAAATAAAGAAGCCCTGAATGTTAAAAAAAAAAAAAAATCGCTGCATCTCTTAGACAACATTCCTTATGACAATAAAAAGTGTCGGGATCGGGATTTAAAGGGATACCTGGCTTGTCGGAAGCAGAGGAACGTTACTACTGAAATTTCCGCAGCATCTAAATATAGCATAGACTATTGGTAAATATAAAGATGCTTTTCAGGGAGGGGGGAGATTACTTGGAAGTATTTATTCAGGGAAGAATTTTTCGTGGGTGAAGAGAATTTTCCATGGAGAGGGGGCTGGATTTCCTGGCACTATTCAAAATACGACCATAAATTAAATTTAAAAACATGTTTTTTTTTCAAATAAAAGTAAGGATCAACAGAAAAAAAAACTTGAAAGAAACAAAAACTATTACGTATGTGAGGGGGTTGTCGTATTTTCAAGATTTCACTCAATACACTAAAGTTTTTTTTTAGCTTTTCAAAAGCCTTATTATTCTAATTAATTGTGTTTTAAGAGTCATTCATGAATAATTGGAACAAAATGTTGAACTTTAGCGTAAATAGTGAGGCACTGAGTAGGTGGCAACCCCGTCGTATAAGTAGACTAATATTCTGTTCGTTTGATTTTTATTGCTCCCCCTTACTTCCAATGGAAAACTGTTGCCGTACTTATGTATTAAAAGCGACCATACTACTAATCTTCATCTTTTGAAAAGCCGGTGTCTCTAGGTATATTTTAATTAAATATTCAATTTGTAGATATGTCAATTTTGGCTAGGCTTAGCGCTTTGTTTTCCATAAGTTTCTGTTGTAGTTTCCATAATTTTTTTTTACTCAAGTATTATATTTTCATCACATTTTGTTATATTTCATTGGGATTACCCTTACTCCGCTTTTTTGGTGTTGTAGCTATAATGGAAAAGTATCAAAGTGTGTTTTTTAAAAATTTAATTCAGTATAAGGTGCATTCAAATTCAAACACAAGCAGTTGGTACCAGGGACGTCATTGGGGCAGGGGAATTTGTCCCCAAATAATTTGGAGAAAAAATTAATATATAGCCCGTGTCCTTTGACTACCGATACAGGGACCCCTTCCCCCCCCCCCAATAAAATTGCTGGAGCTACGCCTGTTTGCCACAGAGAAAGGAATTTAAAGTTAAAACAAATTCTCCTTAAAAATGAAAGGATTATTACACAGAATAAATCATGAGGTATCAGCATGCATCTTTGAAAAGCAAAGCAAATCTGCCAAACGAGTTTGAATGGAAGAGATTTAACCGGGTAGAAAGAAAGTATACCGTAAATTATAGCGAGACTGCTTGCAAATGTGTTACCTATGACTATTCTCCAAATTATGAAGTAAGAATTGCTTTCTTAACACATTTCCTTCTCTCCAGTTATTTCTATGGGCAAATGTTGAGGTTTGTACTTCAAAATATCTTCCCAGGACATACTTTAGTCTGTAGACCTATCCACGAAGGTTTCATTTTCCCAACCCAACCCATTTCCACGATAGCAAAAAGTAGCTAAACTAGAATTTTACCCTCGTTTCTGGTGCAAATATTCTCCTGTTTTAGAAACGACTCGTTAAAACTGGGTTACCCATAAATTGAATCGATGTTGACAAATTGAAGAATCAATTAACGCATGGGGAATATAATATGGGCTATATATTTGCATAAGCTTAGCTTAAAATTGAACTTGTCCCAACAACGATTACTATATTTGGAAAGAGAATAAAAAAGGTACTGAGGGGTATGCTCAATTTATTCTTAGATCATTTGTGTGAATTATTCAGAATTTACCCTTTTCCGTTATACTTGCACAAATATTTGAAATACGATTTCTAGTCGTACTCGAGCATTTATTTAAAGCAAGAGTGAAGTGCATCTAAATGCATTGCAAGCACGTGAAACATGCCTAGGTATAATATAAGTGAGCATATTCGAATTTTAGGATTACTTATATCATTCTAAAAGTGCTTCACTTTACTTTAGCCACAATCCCACTCCTCTAATGTACAAATATAGAGCGTAAATTATATATTTCCCATGCATTGTGCCATACGTCACTATTTTGCTTCAGCTTTATCACTTAAGAGTCCATTTAAGGGCTTTAAATTGAATTTGCAAGTTAAATGATGGTTTTTGGTGCTAACATCTCTTTTGATTTCTTGGAAAAGAGTTTAAGAAAGTAGACATTTCCGACATAGAAACCCCAACCACCCCTCCTCCTCCCTTCATTTACAGCTTCACATACTTGCCATGCATTTAGACGTACGTCACTCCTGCTTCAAAATTGTTTGTTTGTCTCGGTTTCTCCATACACTCCGCTTTACCTCCCGATGGAAGGAGTACCTGACAAGTTATAAGGTTTTTATCAGCAGTAACTTCCTGGGAGGGTGTAAAGAGGGAGGCTTTAAACAGATTAGGTTGGAGGAGGAGCGTGCGTAGTTGTGTTGGACTCAGGCGGCTTGGTGCTGCAGTGAGTTATTATTATTAGTAGTAGTAGTACTTCAGGTTAATTGTTCATATGGCCGAACAAACGACAAAAAAAGCAATATTTCCTCCTCTTGTTTCTCTTTTTTCCCACACCCCTCCTTATTTTTTTTTTTTTACTAAGTTATCTTGAATATCTGAACACTTCTCATTCAGAAGTGTATCCCCCCCCCAAAGACAAAATATTCCTGGGTAAGTGTCTGTCTCCAAGCATATGTTTTTCGGGCAGATTATAGAGCATAAATAGTACTTTTAAATTATAATGGTGCAATTCACCTTCCCCTCAAACCCTTTAAAGTGGTACGATTATAATTCGCGTTTTTTGACAATGATACATATTTAAAAAATTGGTCTAACTTTATTAAAACAATGAATCAAATGAAGCTTGAACTCAAAACCAAATAAAGCTAGCGATGTCCTTGCATTTTCGATATGAGCAGAAATTGACTTAAATCAAACAGTTCGTGGTAACAAACTGTAGTAAGGAGCGACCCGGCTCAATAGTAACCGAAACTCTAAAAGAAGGAATTGAGATACCAATAGTTATATCAAAAGAATCGCATTTTGATGTTGATTTTAAATATATAAGTTTCATCAAGATCAATATACCCATCAAAAGTTACGAGCCTGAGAAAATTTGCCTCATTTTAGAAAATAGGGGGAAAGACTCCCTAAAAGTCATACAATCTTAACTAAAATCACACCATCAGATTCAGCGTATCAGAGAACCTGAAAGTAGAAGTTTCAAGCTCCTATCTACATAAATGTGGAATTTCGCATTTTTTGTCAGAAGACAGATCACGGATGCGTGTTTATTTGTTGTTTTTTTTTTCTTTTTTTTCCAAGGGTGATCGTATCGACTGAGTGACCCTGGAATTTTGCGAAAGGGCTCATTCTAACGGAAATTAAAAGTTCTATTGCCCTTTTTAAATGACCAAAAAATTGGAGGGCACCTAGACCCCCTCCCACGCTCATTATTTCTCAAAAGTCACCAGATCAAAATTCTGACATAGCCATTTTATTCACCATAATCGAAAAACTAATAACTATGTCTTTAGTGACGACTTACTCCCCCGCAGTCTCCGTAGGAGGGGCTGCAAGTTACAAACTTTGACCTGTGTTTACATATAGTAATGGTTACTCGGAAGTGTACAGACGTTTTCATGGTGATTTTTTTAGTTTAGGGGGGTTACGTTGGAGGGTATTTCCATGGGGAAACTTCTAATGGGGGAAGATAATTTCAATGAAGGGGGTGCAGGATTTTCTAACATTATTTGAAAAAACAATGAAAAAATAAATATGAAAAGTGTTTTTCTACTGAAAGTAAGGAGCAGCATTGAAAATTAAAACGAACAAAATTATTACGCATGTGATGAGTTTACCTCCTCGTTATACCTCACTCTTTACGCTAAAGTATTTTTAGTAATTTCGATTATTTATTCTTCGGACTTTGTGATTCAGAGGTCACTCTTAAGGAATTGGGACACAATTTGAGATTTAGTGTAAAGAGCGAGGTATCGACGACGGTTGAACCCTCTCATATACGCAATAAAAACATACGAACACAGAAGTTCATTACGTAAGTTAATTCGTGAGTTACGTATATTTTTTACCAATGAAAATGTTTGTAAAAATTTAAAGCTCTAGTTGTTTTTTTTAAGTAATCAGAAAATTGGAGGGAAACTAGGCCTCCTCCCTTGCTCCTTTTCTCTCAATTCTTCCGATTAATTGCAAGTAATTACTATGCAAATTTCGTTTTAATTAGTTATGTGTGGAGAGCCAAGATCAAAACATCCATTAATTCAAAAACGTCCAGAAATTAAATAAAAAAGAAAACAAGTTTTTTTTTAAATGAAAGTAAGGAGCAACATTAAAACGAACAGAAATTACTCCGTATATGAAAGGGGTATACGGAGTAATTTCTACGCTAAAGTTTCTTACTGTTTTAAAAATAGAGTTAAGAGAAAGAGTCAAACTTTAGCGTAAAGAGCGGGGCGTTGAGGAAGAAAAGCCCCATTCATATACGGAGTAATTTCTGTTCTTTTTAATGTTGCTCCTTACTTTCATTTCAAAAAAAACTTGTTTTTTTTTTATTTAATAGCTAATAGAGGTAACGTGATCTTTCTCTATGTGGTCTCTTCTTTTGAGTCCTTTTTTCATATTGTTGGCTACATTAGTCCATATTTTCGGCCTACAATATGTTGGCTACATTAGTCCATATTGTTGGCCTACAATATGTTGGCTACATTAGTCCATATTGTTAGCCTATAATGTGTTGGCTGCATTAGTCCATATTGTTGGCTACATTAGTCCATATTGTTGGCCTACAATATGTTGGCTACATTAGTCCATATTGTTGGCCTAAAATATGTTGGCTACATTAGTCCATATTGTTGGCCTATAATATGTGGTTCGACCGGATGTCCAGCGCCTCTAACTTTCATAAAGTTGATGCGTAGAGTATAAAATGTTTATTTATACATATAATACAGTAAATCTAAATACGACAAGGACAGATCAGAATTACAACTAACTCAAGTAACCTTAATTGGTAGCTTATATTCAGGAAAACAAGGATATGTGACAGGAACTGCCCTAGTTTAATCTGTCAACATATATGAATTACTAAAATACTCGGAATTTACAATATTAATAGTCATATAGGAAATGGACATTTGACATAGCTTGAGAATTTAATTATGCGTCTAATAAGGAAAAACCCACCTTCACCAAAGTTTACAGATTTTTTCCTGGATTTTCAAAATCATTTTTTGTTCTCAAAAGTTATTTAAAATCTTCCACCAAAGCCTTAATTTCTTTCCAACAAAGTATCCGATTCTGTTACTATTCATAAGATATCGAAAGGAAGTAAATACATCATTTGAAATAAGTGGCTACAAAGCTTCCGCTTGTCATATTTATCTTTCCTGTTATTCCTATTTCAAAGAAAATATTTCTCCTGTCAAGCTAATTAGCATAAAACCTATCTAAATCTTCATTTTAGCTGCGACTTCTATTCCCAACGCGATTTATACTGCATTACCGTATAAAGCCCCTACTAATCTCTAGAATAATAGTTTTTTTATACTCTTTATAATAACCCTGAGTCTTATTCCTTGTGCTTCTCCTAAAACTACTTGACTCTCTAGTCGAGCCTACTTCAACCTCTATCGTTTCAAAGATTTTTTCTTTGAAAAAATCCTGGATAAATCAGGTTAAATCTCCAAATCACCTTTTAGGTGATTCATAACCTTTTGAAACAACATTTGATGCTCAAACATAGATTATACGTTGTTTCTTGACAGAGAAAATTTTTTAATAAGAAATAAGAAATCAAGATTTAAATAGCTTTTATCTTAAAAGATATTATAAATTAGTTCCCATTCAAGTAATCTCTTTCAAATATGTAACTAATTTTTTGTGTATTAATCAATCTTGGTGAACTTTTTTCCTAAATAAAGTGATCTCTGTTTTAATCCCAACATAATTGATATTGATGTATTAATATATATCCACTATTATTGACCTACTAATATTAATATTAATACATTGTCATTAGTATTCCTAACTGTGCTCCAACGTTATTCCCTAAAACAGCATCAACAAATTTACAAACTGGTTTCCTAGAATTATTCCATCCATCTTCTACATTGTCAAATTGTAAGCTCTCTAGTTTTAGTATCCAACTGTTCCTAGAAAGTTTCTCTCAAATTATCATCGTGGATTCTGCCGACGTCATAGTTAATCTACTAATACATACCTACTTTGATGTTCAAGAATACAAAAAATGAAAATACACCCTAAAAGAAGATATTTTATTTGTTTCTATAATACATTTTTTTTCAAAACAAAACAAAATTTCTACTTTACATTTTATTCAACAAATTTTGAAAATTTTTTTCAAACAACCTGGCCCATGACGTTTCCTTATATTTTTAGAATAATGAAAAGCTAGTGCTTTACTGAAAACACAAAATCGACACAACAAAACAGGAATAGAAACAGGACCATCCTTAAGTTGCCTTCGGAAAATAAAAGAATGATTCATAGAGCTCTCTGTGGTTTTTTTTTTATCTGCCATGAAATCAATTAATTTTATAATACGATTTTAACCCACGAAAAAATTGAAGAAAGCTTAATTTTCATTCAACCGCAGGTTTTCTGAATTCAACAAATACAGGCACATATCACGGGCTGACTTAATTGAAACGGTTTTTCAAAAATGTGTTACATAAACGAAAAAGCAGCAATTTTGATTCTTTTTAGTTTCAACTTTTCTCTTTACTTTCATCATAAAAACTTTTATCCGTGAAAATAATTTTTGCGAAAATTTGTAGGCTTTGGAAATTTAGAAAATAGGTCTTATAGAAAGTTTTTTTTTCGTCCAACTTTGGTAAAAAAAAAACTAAGGAATTCAACATGAGTTTCTGCTAAAAATAAGGCATATATTAAATATAAGTTTATATAAATATATATATATATATATATATATATATATATATATATATATATATATATATATATATATATATATATAAGCTTATGCAAAATATACGAATTTATACAAAAGTTTGGGATTTTATGGGGTGTTTATGGGGTGGTATATTATCATTGGCAATTTGAGGATTGTAAACAAAAAAAATTAATCATCCATTAAATTGTTAATGAAACCTATTTAGTTAGTACAGGTTACAGAAAATTTTATTTTCATAATTTATACTTCTTTTACTTTAACATTCTAGAAAAACACAATTATTAGAAATGAATTGGCGCTAAAATACGCATTTATAAAAAGAGAAATGTTTTTGAAATAAAATAAACAATTGATTTGAACTTAGCCTTAAAACGACTTTACGATGTTGCTTGTGAGTTGTTTCAAGTAGCAAAAATAGAGGGAGGGGTGTTCCATATCACTCTAGTTTCTTGCCCCTGCATGGATTTTGAAAAATGCACATTTTGAAAAAATAATTGAATGTTTTTTTCGGACGTCATATTCTACTAATACTACTACCTCTAGCAAAATATCGCAGCAATAAGCTGCCTGAGGTCAACACAGCTACGCACACTCTGCCTCCATCCCAATCTATTCGAAGCCTCCCTATTAACACCCTACCAGGAAGTTCCCATTTCCCTTAAATCTTTCTTCAAAACATCCTCCCGCCCCAACTGTGGATGACCACCTTTCCATTTAGCCCTAGAGTGTGGCTGAAAAGGGCAAACTTTGCCAATCTGTCAGTTTGACAGTCTGTAAATCAATTTTGCACTTTGGTAGTCTGGGAGCTGTGACCCCTACAAACGTGAAAGTTCACGCACAATCATTAAATGAGTAACATAGGCTTGCTACGATCGGTTTAGTCCCTTGAACACTTTTATTTTCTCTTCCTCCTCAGTAGCCTTTTCAACTCTTAATTTTATTTACTAGTAATCAATTTATAGATCTCCTTATATTTTAAGGTTTTGGTTTTTGTGTTTTCTTTTCATAATCTATTAACTACTTATATCAAGTGATTTGAGTTATGGCGTGGAATCTTATATTTTAACTCTATTCTATATTTAGTCCCACAGGCTAGACAGAACCGTGGAAAGTTCTGCCTTTAAAAATTTCTGTATATTTCCAAATAACAAAACAATGTAAAAATAATGGACAATTTGCACAACTTACAGGTCTCATCTCCAGTTAAAAAAAATTCTCCTGGAAGATCATCCCCGATACTTTCCTCCCCTAGGAAAGTTCTCCCCACAATAACCCCCCCCCCCCGTAAAAAAAATGTCCATATATTTTCTAATACCAAGTACTATTTGTAAACAATGGGCAGATTGCATAAGGTACAACCCTTTTCCCAGGGGCTGTGGAGTAGGGATTCAAATGGCTGCCTCAAAATTTTCAGGCAGTATATAGATGTGATTGGGGAAAAAGGGCCCTGGGGCTAGCTTGTCAACCTCCAGTGCTTTTGATCAATTAAAAAGGGCACTAGATCTATTGTTTCCCATTCAAACCACTCCTCTCCATGGGTTTAAGGAAAAGGGCACGCATCTGCACCCCTCCCCCTAAAACTTGAAATTTATGTTAGATATTAACGAGAACTTTTCTTGTATTGAAATTTTTCTGTTGGATATCTACTGGTAGATGGCTGAAAAAGCTGGAAATAAACAGAAATTCCCAAATATCGTTTCCGATATCAATATCTACGTTTCGATATAAAATATTAATTTTTGTTCTGAAATATAGATGTATCAATTTTGATATTTAACATGACCCAACTTAAAACTTTTGAAGTGAATTCTTAGATCAAGAAGCTGTTATTTAATCATAAATTGATTTGTGTCAAGTCACTTTTATAGTGTTTATGTTTTCTGGAAATCGGAAGTAGAATAGTGGATTTATTATTGTAGTACTACAAAAAGATAATACGAATCTACTAATCCAAGAAGATAAGAGCTAAAAATTATTGATATGTTGGTGATTATTGATTAATAAAGATTTCAAGAGGTAAGAAAGTACTTGCATGAGATGTGAGGTTTTGTGTACTACCAATATAGCTTCAGCTCCCCCTTCCATCAGAGAATCAGCCCCCTCCCTATTCAAGATGCTACCTACGATCAAGCCCCTCTCACAACATCTTAGTACCCTTGATTTGATAGAATCAACCCTGAGAAAAAAAAGTTAACACGCAAATGTTCTCCTGACAAAGAATTCGAAATTCCATATTTTTTTAGAAAGGAACTTTAAACCTCTGCAATATGGTTCGCTTATATGCTAAGTCGGATAGCACAGTTTTCAGTAAGATTACTAGACATCTTTAAGGATATTCCCCTTCTTTGTCAAAAACCAGGCAAAATCTCTCAGGCTTGTAGCTTTTAATGGGTAACATTGCACTTATTTAATTTTGCAAGTTTGTAATTAGCATAAAAAGCTCAATTCTTTTGATAACTTGATTACTATTAATATTTTTGTTTAGTGTTTCGGTTACTCTTGGCTCAAGTTGCTTTCACTTCGTTACCACGAATTGTCTGAAAACGGTTATAAATCGGTGGTTCGAACTAAAAAAAGAAATCTGGTTTTTCACTCTTATTGTTCTAACGTTATTAAAAAAATTTCAAAACATTTTCAGTTATCAATATCTTGTAAAATATGAACTCCGTAACACGGTGGTTTTTGAATTTTCCCTACCAAAATCCTTGTCATTTGTTAAAATGGTAAGAAAAGAGAAAGTATATTACAACTTGTAAATTTATTACATACATATGATTATTACCTTTGCGTTTCCCCTTTTTCTCAAAATATCTAAAACCTTTTTCTCAATCTTTGTGTAAGTACCTTTTTCTCAAAATATTTCTTTATAGGATTAGTCCAAAAGGAGGAATTTAAATATTTCTGCAATGTGTGAGACCATACGATCGTGTGGTTGTATTAGAAAAATTTAAAAATAGATCCACCCCACCTTAGGTTCAAGAGCCGTATTAGTCACGAACAGTTGAATAAAGAAAAGACATGCAAAGAAAAAGTACTTCTTCATACTTAATTTGAAAATTTTTCAGGCCTTATGCCGTGTTTAGACAGACCAATCATTTGTCGAAAACGACCGATTCGGTGATAAAAAAAAGAAAAAAAACAAAAAAACTGCCATTTTTTGAAGCAATCGACCGTTCCTCTAATAGAGAAAAGCTCTAGTCGGTTCTCGGCTTCAAGGAATCAGCCGTTTGACGAATAAAAATTTAAAATGTCAAATCACATGTAGAAGATTACTGACTGGATCACCATTCTTTAAGGGTACAGGCTTCTCTATGGCCTAGCAGATATTCAGTATAACACGACAAAAAACAAGGATGGAATTTTGAAACATTTTCCATGGATTTTCTCAGCGCCACATGCGAATATTTCATATGTTCTGCCATAAATCGGCTAATTTTTCATAGTCCCGTTCGAAAGTGGCGGTGATGGACAATAGGAAAGGATAGAGTGGCGGCGATGGAAAAAGAAGAAAGGACCGAGGCTATGACCAGGAAACGGTCAACAGAGAAGTAATGAGTAAGGGCTGGGTTTAAAAGGGGACAAAGCACGTGACCATTAATACAGGTGGTTATTTTGGTTAAGATCGTAATTTTTTCTTATAGGTTTTGAAAGGTGGTGGTCATTTGAATTTGCGGTAGAAAATTATATTTAGAGCTCAAGACGAAAACCAAAGCAATCATTTCAAGTTCTGCGCTTATTGAGCTATTCTAAACATGACTTTGAAGCCAGGCTCACGTGGAGCTTTGCCTTTAAATTCGAGACTAGACTCGAAGTCTAGTTAAATTCAATATGAAATTATCTTCCTCATTTACTAAAAGTGTTTGCAAGGTATGAGGCAATAGATAAAAAAGTATTAGTCGGTCTTTTGTTTATTAACGTTTTTGAGTATTTACCCTTTTTTAATTTGCAAATTGTTGTTATCTTGTAACTAAACATGGATTTATACCTAGAAATTTTATGAAATGGTGGTAAATGATTGATCTAAAGCAATAAACCTTGATAAGACATGTATGCCTGCCCATGTGGAAAGAGGTGGAGCTTATGAGCATTAATCAAAGTTATTAAACGAATTGAACGAAACTTAGTGTTTAAACTAAACTACGCACTGAGTGCAAGAAGGTTGAGTTTTACTGAAATTTATTTGTCTGGAAAGCCAACAGCCACTGTTCAAGCATCTAAATTTATTCAAGACATTATTTCTTTAAAATATCAGATAATTTATTGACATAATAATCATATTACATGTAGGCTAAGCATTTTCTGTGCTTTTGCTTCCCTCTTCGTTCGACTTGACTTATATTCGATCTGGTCTCTGCAGCTGTAATGGGGCTCCTTCACTTCTCACTAGTCGTTGAATATGGCGACCGTATTCGGTTCTGTCTGCACCAGGCGCGGGAGTTGGAGGAGATTCTTGCCATTGAATTTGCCGAACCATCTCTTACGAGGTCGGCCTTGGGGTCGTGTGCTATGTTCTTGTGCTTCAAAAGAGATTTTTCGGAGTTGAATTGATGCCATTCTTTGGATATGACCAAGCCAGTGGAGTTACTAACTTCTAATTCAGTCCATGATAGTGCACGAGCAGTGGAGGAGTTTACGGAAGCTTTTAGTGGATGCCCAGTCAATGTAGGTAATCCCTGCTATGCGACAGAGGCAATCTGTTTCAAATGCGGAGATTCGATGTTCATCTTCAATTTTGATTGACCAAGTTTCAATTGCAAACGTGGCAATGCGGATTATGAGAGTGTTAAAGACGTGGACTCTCAGTAATTTTGGTGTGATTTGCTTTTCGAGACGACGGGCTCTGAAAGCTGCTGGTTGCCAGGCCATTTCTACGCCAAATCAATTTCAAACCACCGTTATAAGGGGTTTAAAGACTTGCCGAGGTAAACGAAAGACTCCGCATTTTCTATTTGCTCTCCTTTTGCGGTGGGCTGCTTGGCTCTGGATGCGGAGTCTCTAGATACTCGCATGACCTTCGTTTTAGATGTGTTGACGAATATTTCAAAGGCTTAGGCTGCTGAAACTAGCTCGTTCGTGTCTGTTTGGAGGAGATGTTCGTGATTGTTTATTTTCAGGATGTCGTCTGCGTAAGGTAATTTATCAATAATTTTCCCACCAATGGATGCGCCGTGTTTGGTTTTGATATAGCTGCACTTAAGAATAAATTAAAAAGATGAGAGGATAGAAGGCAGCCTTGGAGAACACCTGTTGACGTAATTGAACTCTTCCATCAGTCCCTCGGGCGTCTAAACCTGGCTAAAGAAATTTGAATACGTGTCTTGGTCAGGGCTACATTGTTTTCAGGGACTCCATAATGCAGAAGTACGTGCCATATCCAGATTTTTGTATCTGTTTTCACCGTTCAATAAATGGACTTATCCCGATTTGAACGTTCATTTGTTTGTCATAGAAATGCAGTGTGGTCTTGAAAAAAAAAAGTCGAATGTACTACGTTGAAAACACTAAAGGTCGTCATCAATGAATTTGTTTTGCCTATAAGAGTGGGGGCTGGCGCTAGTGTTGACGAAATTAAAACCATCAACACCTCTAGCGATTGGCGATGCTTGGCATTTTTCAAGTTCTGCAAATGTTTTTCTTTCTGGAACTGAAACCACTTATTACTACCCTATATTTATCAACAACACTAATTCAATTCATTATTTTTATTATTACACTGAGGAAATGCCAAGTTTCGCCAAATGCTGGATATCAGTTACCTATTCTCTTTTATTGCAATGCCATCTCACAAATGGAATATTTCGATTTTTGGAAGATTCTGAAGTCATACTTGAATTTTAAAACCAAAAAAGTTCTTCATCAATTGATTTTCAGTGTATTCGCTAAAGTTTGTCAGATACAACAAATTCAACATTTTCTATAGAGACTCCAATTTTTAAAAGCCAAAACTCTCTTCTCTTATTTTTGATTCAAGTGTCTTACGTTTGCAAGTGCAGAGCCAAGTGCAGTGCAGCAAATAGTAGTAGTGCAGAGCCAATTGATTTTCTAAAAGATTCTCGCTTGAAGAACCGTCTGTAGCGTTCTTGATGTTACCACAATTTTCTGTTATCTTACGAAAACAAAATCAATGATTAAAAAAATATGTTATATTTTTTTTTCTGAAGTTGTATCTTGTTCCTGAGCTTTGTTTGTAAACTGTAATTTGTGTTGCTATGGCCCGCAGGCTTTATGCAATTAATCATATCTTGTGCAGTTTATATTAAATAACCCTTTTTTACTTCCAATTTCCAGTCTTTGCTAATCAAACTTGTAAATACCTCAAATAGTGTCTTTTATTCAAAATGGACAATTTGAATACAAAGTTCAAGGGAATATGCTACATATACAGCAATAGCGTTCTTTTTTTTATGAATTTCGGTGGTTCTTTAGGTTTGAGTTCAACCAAGGGTGCCATTTCAATCAAATAGATAATTAGAGATTACTTTTATATAAATAAAGTGTGAAAAGCACGCTCCAATTTCACAGCTTTAGAAATACGACGAACTTTAATAAGCTAAGCAGATTATTCCATGTTTCAGTAGGGACAAAAAAACCCGCATTTTGGAAAGCGTTCTGGCTTTGAAAACTTCTTTATGTATTTTAAGCCAAGAAACAGAACAAAAATTTGCAATCCAGCATTATTTAGAGAAGTTAACATTCCCATTTTTTCTTTAACTCGTTCAAAGAAAATAAATATCCGATAGGTGCTTATAAATTGCAACAGGGATATGGATATTTCTATTTTTGGAAGATTCTGAAGCAATATTTGAATTTTTAAACCAAAAAAGTTCTTCATCAATTGATTTTCAGTGTATTCGCTAAAGTTTGTCAGATACAACAAATTTAAAATATTTTTCAGCTTGCGAAAAGTGATGGATTTTCGTTAGGAATTTAATTTACTTTAAGTTGGAACAGTATTTTCTTCCTAGAATCTGATCGGTGTATGCAATCTCCTTGATGATTGTAATTTTTAAACATGATCATGAGCTTAAAACACTCTGGGGTGCCAATTCACAAGAATATAAAGAAGGGGGAGGGGGTAGAAAATATATTTATCACAGTATAAGAGGAAACAAACTCTCTGTCATATTAGTGTCCTTAACGGCAACCATTGGCCATTTCGACCTATTTATTTTCGATTGTATGGAAATGTGAAAAAAAAAAAATTGTTTTTGAGTTGGAAGATTTTCAAAATTAGCTTCTCTCTGGCTCGATTCAGGCAATTTGAAGTATTAAGTATCACTATCGGCGCCTTTTCGCTGGAAAAGGTGCCAATAAGGGGAAGTTTCTCCCCTTAGATTCAATGAATTTTATCGATTAAAATTTTGGATCGATAAAGAGGAGGAATAGTATTTAATCGAATTAAACGGATGGTGTTTTACGGATTCAAATGGATAAATTTTGGTCTTTTATAGATTGAATTTGTTCTTTTTTTTCAATTTTTTTTTTATCAAGGCCTTTTTGTCCCTTTAATATGAATTTTGAGCTCATTTACACAGATGAGTTCTGTTTAGTTGTTTAACATTAAAAAAATCCTCATCAATTAACGCAACCACATTTGTTTCCTGATTGAGGTTCCCTTGATTTGAAATTTTAATACAGGTGTGTTCATATCATAATATCTCAAGACATATCTAAAAAAATGAATTTTCTGCTCAAAGAGTCAATAGAACCGCATTTTTCTTCAACAATGTATTGTCTTTGATAGGACTTCCTTGATCTTCCCCAGTTAAAATTTGTTAGGTTTACTGGATCACCATCAAATATTTCCTCCAAAGGGACAAAACGGTTTTTAGGCCCATGTTACGACCCTCCCCTATGCTTCGTACAAAAGTAAGATTTTCTTGTCACAATGAATGATCTCCAAAAGCGTTGACCTACTCGAAGACCCAGCGCTAAAAACGCACTTTTTTTTGGGGGGGGGGGTCTTGTTACTCCTGTATAAACAATTTTTTTATGCCCTTCAATCACTTTCAAATCTTGAAAAAGGGTACTAGATTATTTAATTGCTCATTTTGATCGTGTAGATTTGTTCACATATTGTCTTTTACATAGACATTAAAGTTTCAACTTAAAGCTCAACATGCTCCAAAATATTGGTTAAAGTTTCGACAAAAAAAACCTTATCCGTTTTAGAGATATTGCAGATTCACCCTCTTGATAACTGGATAAACTAGCGTTTTCTATTTCGTTCAATGAAACTTCTAATCATGTATTTTGCTTTATTTCACTCCAGTCAACATTCTCTGACAGTTTCCACTTAATGCCTGCAATCTTTTTGAATACCCAGAATCACACATGCCATCCTCTCTTAATAATAAAGCCCATGTGTAAGCAATATGGAAATTGCATATTTTAATTCTCTTGCCCATGGGCTGTTGGGTGGGCCAAAATCACACTCACTAAATTTTAGGGTTAAATGTTTTTTTTTAATCTAGGAAAAGGGCTGAGTATATTTCAGTAAAAATACCAAAAAAAAATATATTTTGAAAATATACAGGGGAATGGCCTTCTTCTAATTAAAATGCCTAATTTCAACCATGGGGAATATTTTTTAAACCTCGAAATAATTAAAAGTTAACACAGTAAAAAATACTAGCATTTTCAGGGGCAGGGGAGTCAGATCAGATGTTTCTCTGGGTACAGTCAGATCCGCAAAAAAGGTGTGACCAAATACTCAATAACACTAAATAATATTAATAATAATAAGTACAACACAAATAAAATATTATTTCGCCTTTTAGTACTATTATAACGGATAATTATTAGCGGACAAGTCAATTGTTTTCGTTTTGTTAAAAACTAAAATATTAGATTTTGATATAAATTTTTTATGCTGAACTTTGATTTCGAATTAATTTTATCTAATAATAGCAGCTGATTCTTAAAAGATTTTCTTTTTGTTTAAAAATATATTTCCATGTCCGAAATTACTTAGCGTTTGTGCTGAACGTTACTGACGGTGACGTTTGTAATGAACGTTGATGACAGTATTCTACAAAAAGCTTTGAATTAGGAAAATTGACAACAATACAAAAATGGAAAATGGACGTTATTAATGCTTTTACTCCTCCCGATAAAGTTTACAAAAGTAATAAAACCTACTATTATAATTGTAATTATTATAATTATTCGCAATTATTATAATTTTTCTCTCTCTTTCATATATTTTCATAGCTCCAGGATAAGTCAAATGTGTTGCTTAAACTAAGTTTCCAGAGTGACTTCTAGCTGAGAAGCTGCTCTCTGATCAAGGAGCCATAAGACTGTACCATTTAAAGGACACACCCTTCCAGCTGGGAAATCTTCTTGATTTTGCAGAATCCTCTAAAAATAAAATAAGAGTAAATATCATTTTCTACGAAAAGCAGGAGATGTAGTTATCGACACATATGTTCCTTAGGGGCAGTAGGCCATAAATTTTTAAGTGAACAAACCATACATCTTTTTATGAAGAAACTCAAAATTTGGGCTTCAATGAAGCTGCATATTGTAATTAATAGTTTAATTCAGTTTATAGTCTTGTTTCAAGAATTTCCAATCATTTCTAGGTAATATCACCTGCACTTAAAAAATGTTTTCCTAAATAATAAATAATAATTTAGGCCTAAACAATAAGTATGACTTGGTTATCTAGTAATATGATAATAAATATAATTTCCTAACTAATAAATATGATTTCAATAAATATGATATATAAAAAACATGAAAATGGGACGAAAAGAAGGGTTTTTCCTCGAGAATCTATCAACATAAGGGAAAACGAGGGGGTACAAAATCAATTAGGTTTCACATAACATAGACAACATAGGTTTTTTCTCGAGAATCTATCAATACAAGGGAAAACGAAGGGGTATAAAGCCGATTGGGTTTCACATAACATAGATAACATAGGTTCTCGAGAATCTATTAATATAAGGGAAACGAGGAAGCACAAAGCCGGTTGGGTTTTACATAACATGGATAACATATGTTCTCGAGAATCTATCAATATAAGGGAAAACGAGGGGGTACAAAACCGATTAGGTTTCACATAAAACAGATACCATAGGTTTTTTCTTGAGAATCTATCAATAAAAGGGAAAACGAAGGGACAAAAAACCGATTGGGTTTCACATGACAGAGAAAACATGGTTTTTTTTCTCGAGAATCTACCAATACAAGGGAAAATTAGGTCGAAAATAACCGATTGGGTTTCACATAACAAAGACACGAAAGTTTTTTTCTCGAGAGTCTATAAATATAAGGGAAAACAGGGGGGGGGGGGGCTATTGAGTTTCACATAACATAGGTTTTTTCTTGAGAATCTGTCAATATAGGGAAAATGAGGAGGCATACAACCGATGGGGTTTCACGTAACATAGATATCATAGGTTCTCAAGAATCTATCAATATAAGGGAAAACGAGGGGGCACAAAACCAATTAGGTTTCACATAACAGACACTATAGTTTTTTTTTCTTGAGTGTCTATCAATATAAGGGAAAACAGGGGGGGAGGATGACAAAACTGATTGAGTTTCATATAACAGAGACAAAACATAGGTTTTTTCTTGAGAATCTATCAGTAAAAGGGAAAATGAGGAGGCATAAAACCGATGGGGTTTCATGTAATATAGATAACATAGGTTCTCGAGAATCTATCAATTAAAGGGAAAACGAGGGGGCAAAAAACTGACTGGGTTTCACATAACATAGATAACATAGGTTTTTTCTTGAGAATCTTTCAATATAAGGAAAAACGAGGAGACATAAAACCTATGGGGTTTCACGTAACATAGATAACATAGGTTCTAGAGAATCTATCAATATAAGGGAAAACGTGGGGACAAACCGATTGGGTTTCACTTAACATAGAAAACATGGTTTTTTTTTCGAGAGTCTATCAATATAAGGGGAAAAAAGGGGGGGGGGGCAAAACCGATTGAGTTTCACAAAGCATAGATAACATAGGTTTTTCTTGAGAATCTATCAATATAAGAGAAAACGAGGAGGCATAAAACCGATGGGGTTTCACGTAACACAGATAACATAGGTTTTCGGGAATCTATCAGTTGAAGGGAAAACGAGGGGGCAAAAACCGACTGGGTTTCATATAACATAGATAACATAGGTTTTTTCTTCAGAATCTATCAATATAAGGAAAAACGAGGAGGCATAAAACCGATAGGGTTTCACGTAACATAGATAACATAAGTTCTCGAGAATCTATCAATATAAGGGAAAACAGGGGGGGGGGATGACAAAACCGATTACGTGTCACATAACATAGACACTATAGTTTTTTTCTCGAGAGTCTATCAATATAAGGGAAAACAGGGGGGGGGGGACAAAACCGCTTGACTTTCACATAACATAGGTAACATAAGTTTTTTCTCGAGAATATATCAATATAAGGGAAAACGAGGGGGCACAAGACCGATTTGGTTTCAGACAACACATATTTTTTCTCAAGAATCTATCAATATAAGGGAAAACGAGGGGGAACAAAACCGACTGGGTTTCACATAACACATATAACATAGGTTAATTCTCGAGAATTTATCACAATAAGGGGAAACGAGGGGGCAGAGAACCGATTGGGTTTCACATAACATAGGTAACATAGGTTTTTTTCGAAAATCTATCAATATAAGGGATAACGAGAAGGCACAAACCGATTTGGGTTTTACATAACATAGATAACATGGTTTTTTTCTCAAGAATCTATCAATATAAGGGAAAACGAGGGGGTACAAAAACGATTGACATAACATAGATAAGATAGGTTATTTCTCGAGAATTTATCAATATAAGGGAAAACGAGGGGGTATAAAACTGGTTGGGTTTCACATAACATAGATAACATAGGTTTTATCTCGAGAATCTATCGACATAGGGGAAAACGAGGGGGCACAAAACCGATTGGGTTTCACCGATTGACATAACATAGATAAGATAGGTTATTTCTCAAGAATTTATCAATATAAGGGAAAACGAGGGGGTATAAAACCGATTGGGTTCCACACAGCATAGACAACATAGGTTTTATCTCGATAATCTATCGATATAAGGGAAAACGAGGGGGCACAAAACCGATTGGGTTTCACATAGCGTAGATAAAATAGGATTTTCTCAAGAATCCACAAATTACAAAATGGCAAATATGTTTGCACCCCCTAATTTTCACTTAAATTCATAGATTCTCGAGGAAAAATAAAATCATTTGCAACTTTTTCGTCGATTTGGAAAACGGGTTCAAAAAAGAATTATATTTATCACTTTAGCCTTTTTTAGTCTTCTCGGAGACTAAAACAGTCCTTAGTTCTCTAAGGTAAAAATTTATCTTAGCCCCCCTTTTTTTTACAGTTTTGCTGTTCTAATTTATGGTTAATTGCCAGTCTGATACTTCATCCAAATCTAGCAGAAAAAAAACACGTCTTGACATGTTTTTTAAAACTTTACCTACTTACGTTCTATGCTTTCAACCTTCAAGGATCTCTAATTTCAGTAAGGCGACAATTTCTAGAAAATGTTATGGTGTCTGGGAGGGGAAGTATACAAGCGAAAGAATTTTGATTTTGTATTATTGCACTGTTAACAGTATATACCAAATACATATAAAATTAGGAAGTAATTGGACATTCGCAAGTGGTAAACAAATTACAAACAAATTGAAATTTTGGGATTTGGAGGGAGAGGAAGTTACCAAAGGAAATTATTCTCTAACTGCACTTCAGCATAACATTCAGGGTCTCTCCTCGTTAATAAATAATTTAAGACAAATTGTTTCGGATTGACAGCCTGATGTTGTTGCTTTATGCGAGACATTTTTGGATTCTGGCAATGAAATGCTATTGGATATCCATGGCTACAAAATGGAACATATAAACCGTTGCAAGATGGCTAAAGGAGGTCTTTCCATGAATGTACCTAGTAATTTGCATTACTGCTTGCTGGAAGACTTAACAAGGGATTTTGAAGATATCTTTGAGTCACAATTTATAGAAATTAGATTTAAAGGTATTGATCTAATCATAGGCAATATTTATCAATATTTATCGTTCTCCTAGTGGTGCGGTTTCGTTGTTTCTTCGGAGTCTTGGGGACATAATTGATATAATACTAGAACGTTCGTGTCAGTTAATCATTATGGATGACTTTAATATAAATTTGATGGATTCAAATTCTTCGGCTTCAGTCGATTTTCTTTCAACCATACTTGCCGCAGGAACTCCACCAACTACATCCATCCCCACACGAGCAACTAATGTTACAGCTTCTTTGATTGAAATTATCCTCTCTACGCTTAGCTTGAAGGAAAACTCAATTTTAGCTAGTGATATCTCCGATCATTTTCCGATATATTCTCGGTTCATCTTTAAACAAGGAAAGAATAACCGGGCTCAAGTGTTTGATTTCTATTAGGTTTGGTGAGAAAGAGTTATCTCTTATTTGGTCTAAAGTGGCGGAAAACTCGTGGAGTTTGCTTGATAATGATAAGGATTTTTCTTGTTTATTTGAGTCCTTTTATGGAACCATAAAAGAGGCTATTCTTAGCATTTGTAAAGTACCGCCTTCTAATCGCGGGTCTAAAAGGATTGTTCATCTATACCCAAGGACGACATCTGGACTTCTCAAAAGCTGGAGAAGGAAAAATAATCTCTTGAGGTCTTACAAATACACTACACTTTCAGCGAGTGCTATTCGTCTTTGTCCATTCAAGATTTACCGGAAAATTTTTAACTCCTTGTGTAGGAAAGCCAAATCTCTCTAATTATCTAAATAATTTTGCTGCGTGTGGCAATGATATTCGTAAAACCTGGAATGTTATAAATTCTGTGCTTAAACCCGGTTCTCAATCTAGCTCTTTACCTATGAGTCTGGTCATTGGTGGTGAAGCTGTAGAGGGTGAGCTTAATGTCCAAGAAGCATTCACTTCATTCTTCGCTAGTATTAATAAGAACATTGCTTTCACAGCTACTTTATTTCGGTCTTAGCCGGACTTTAGATCTTACCTCGGGCCGTCCTGTGTTAAGTCTATGTTTCTAGAGCCAGTAATAGTAAGTGAAATTCCTAAAGTTGTTAATGGCTTGAAAAACTTTCTTCATCTGGGCCAGATTCTACTCCTACTAAGGTAGTTAAATCTATTCTTCCTTCAATAGTTGTGCCTCTAACAAAACTTGTTGAAATTTCATTTAAATATGGTGTTTTTCCAGATGCTCTCAAGCGTGCTCGGATTATTGTTCTGTATAAAGGTGGACCAAGGAATGATCCAGCAAATTATCGACCAATTTCAATTTTATCAGTAATTAGTAAAATCTTCGAAAAGGCTATGCTTTCTCGTCTCCTTACTTTTCTGAAATCTTAAAATTTTCAGTTTGGTTTCTGATGAAGCACTCCACTGAACAACCCTGTATGACCCTTTTGAATTTTATTCATTCTGCATTATATTCGGGATTAAGTCCGGCTGCTATATTCCTGGATATTCGTAAGGCATTCGAATCCTTAACCCTTGACATTCTTGAGTCCTTTTATGGAACCATAAAAGAGGCTATTCTTAGCATTTGTAAAGTACCAACTTCTAATTGCGGGTCTAAAAGGATTGTTTCTCTAAACCCAAGGATGACATCTGGACTTCTCAAAAGTTTCTTGGTTTCAATCTTATTTGAATGATAGGTTAATTTTTGTGGATCCACTTTTCCGTTCACACTCACAAGTGAATTTCGGCGTCCCTCAGGGATCAAAACTTATTAATTGCTGTAGACTCTGTCATACTAAGCCTTCCCTTACCCATACTGCCAACTATAGTTCGCCCTCTTCTGATGTTCTTTTTTGTTTTGCTGATGACAACCCACTTGGTACTTTGGGAAATTGCAAATCTGAACTTTGATTAAATTTGGAAAATTTGTTTGAGGGAGTAATTTTATGGTTTGATGCTAATATCTTACCCTATATTTTTCTGAATCCAGCTTTTTTATATTTTCGCATGTTACTCAGATTTATCCCCCAGCCAAATGGGATATTTCATAGATCTAAAGATCGATATGTTCGTTTTTTGGGCATCCTTGTTGATGAAAACTTGTCTTTCAAACGTCACATTGATTTGATCAAAATAAAGATATGCAGGAGTCTCGGTATTTTAAGGAAACTTAAACATATTTTCCCTGGATCAGTTCTGAAAATCCTTTTTCACTGCTTATCCAATATCACTTTTCTTTTTGTCCAATAGTATGGATGTCAACTTTTCCTTCATTTTTTAAAACTACTTTCTAAGGTTTACAATAAAGCTAGAAACCTCATTAAGGAAACTAATCATTCATGAGTTATACCATTACTTGATTTCGAGTCACTGTATATTCTTTCGTGTGCATGTTTTCATGGTGACCTCAGAATAAAATTAACAAACCCAATCAATTACATACGGTTTTCTTAAACTTTAAAAAATCTCTCCAAGATATATTCTAGCTAGCCAGGCTATTCACACATAAACAGGAATTCCTTTCGGAAGAAGGGGAACATATTTGTTACACATTTCTTACGTTTCCTACTGTCTATCGTGTGCATGTTTTACTTTTTCTCAGCTTCATGGCGACCTCCCCCATCCCCTAAGCGTTCCGCCATCTTTCACCTGATCAGAATAATTATAATCTTGGCAATACCAAAAATCATATTCAAGTTCCTTTTACTCCTTGTGTAAGGTCAGATTTTAATCCTTTAATTACGAGTCATATTGTATGGAATAAGTTGCCCGAGTCAGCTCGAAGGTGCCACTCATTCGCATTGTTCAAAAAAATTGCCAAAAATTGCTTCTTTGGCTTGTTAGAGGTTATTTATCTATTTTTATTTCATTGGAGTTTATTTAATCTACTGGTCTACTTAATTAATTTAGTCTATTCAATCTATTAGTCTCTTTAGTTTTGTTTTCTATAGTTTTTATTTTATTTATATTTTCTTTTGTTCTCCTTTTCTTCTTCTCTGAGTAAGTGACTCAATTATTTTCCCCCTTCTTTACAGGCCAAAGAGCGTTTGGGGGGATATTAAAATGTAATATTGTATGTGTATTTCATGAAGAATAAATCTTATATTATCTAGCAAATTTATGCGACAGAAGTGAAAGAATACAAATATCAAGATGGCGATTCGAGGAAAACTAACTAAAATCCATTTTAAGAAACTTAAGTTTTTGGTAACAGGCATTACAGCATCCCTTCATAAAGTCAAACTTTAATATTTATTCTAGATTCTTTACTAAAGGTACGGCTATTTTGAAGAAAGAAGCAAACTATCCAGGTGATTTTTAAAAGAAACAATAAAAAATAATAATAAAAAGTTACAATTGTTATGATTACCGCCTTAACATCCAGGAAAGAAAATCCAGTTTTTTCTCTCATTTCAAGTGCCCTTGTGTTCGAGCCATTTGATTTGTTTTCGGTTTAAAGCCACTTTTTACTTTTATTTAAAGAAACTTGTGTCTGTTTTCTTTCCATTTTTAATACTATACATAGCGTTAACTTTAATAAAAGGATGGCTAAGGCCCCTCCCCAAATCCCACTCTTTAAATTAAAGTTTAACTGAACAATGCTTCAATAGAAAGACATTATTTAGTGTATATGCTTTTCGAAACAAATCATGATTTTTAAATAAACCAAGGCCTTCGCAATGAGAAGAAAGACGTTGCCAACTCAGCACCCACGCTGTATTCCCTGTGCTATGTTCATCCAGCCACCCACGCACCCACAGCACCCACGCTGTATTCTCTGTGCCACGTTCATCCAGCCTCAGCATCCCTAAACATTCATTCAAATAATAAGAGGTATGAATAGAAAGTTTGAAGAGATGAAACTTAAGAAGCTTTTGTAGGTTCCTCCCATAAGAAAATATATTATCCAGCACGCTAATAAAGGGAGTATATCTACACGATACTCTCTATCGTTAGTTTATTGGAAGAACTTATACTAACGCTGCGTTTTTTATGGACTTCATCTTTTTTTGAGACAAATGGTGTATTTTGTCTCAAATTACTATTACCACTACTAACAACTCACTGTAGCACCAAGCCGCCTGAGGTCAACACAGCTACGCACCCTCCTCCTCCATCCCAATCTATTCAAAGCCTCCAACTTTACACCCTCTAAGGACGTTCCTAATGGTCCTGAGAATTTTGATCAATAGCTCTTTGGCCCTTTTCAGGCCAAAGTGTTAGAATGCAGCACTTCCCTGGTGTTAGTGTTAGAATGGCATGACCACTTTTCTTTTTTAAAAGGGCCCTAGATCCTCAAGTTCATTCGAGTGATCCCTCTTATGATAATCTAATACTATTGGATTGATATAATACCCATGGAAAAATAGCGCGCATGTGTGATCACCTTTGTCCAGAAAAATCCGAAATTTAACTTTTTGTAGATAGAGATTTAAGACTTCTCGTGCACGTTCAAGTTGATAACTTAATTCGATAAATTTTATCGATATTGCAATAAGCTTTCGATGAGCAGCTTTAAAACTAATAAATATTTGCATATTTGGAATTAGCACAAATGATTGGGCTTTTTTTTGTATATGTTATAAACAAAATTTCGTTTTTTAGAGTTTTCGTTTCCATTGATAAAGGTCACTCTTTATTTATAGCCAGTTACGACAAACTATTTGATCCAAGGCCATTGAGTGTCAGGGAGGCTGCCACTCCCCTTCTATTTTTTTTATTTACGATTAATTGTCATACAACAATGCCTTGAGAATAAAAGTCTCAAGGCATCTCTATAAAAATTCACCCTGACCAAACTTTTCTAAGGGGTATTGCCACAAGAGGACAGTAATAAATTGTACGTAAACAGAAAATTTAGAAACATTCCCATTTAAACCTTAGTTCAACCAAACATCCCAAAAGCACTTGCCCCATGAAAAATTTGCTTATCCATGGATAAGCATATGATTATAATCTCTTATACTAGACAGAAAATATATTTCACCAACATGAACCAACACTTTGAAGCATCCATAGAATATAATATATTTATTCACTACAACAGCTGGAGCTGTTGTAGTGACACAAAAATAAAAGCAACAGGTGCTGCTTCAAGGTCAACAGGTGCTGCTTCAAGATGCTGCTTCAAGGTCAATAAAGTAAAATGAATCATAAATAAAACTAATGTATGTCAAGTCCAAAAATATTTTCGGGACTGAAGGGAGATTAAAGTTTTTTTTTAATTAAGTTTACTTAAAGAATAAAATGACTGAAAACTCCCTTTGCATTGTTGCTAGTATTCCGCGACTCAAAAAGAGCACTCGAATTTTCAATTTCTGTTTGGGACCCTTGGTAGGATGTCATCCCTGTAGATTAAGGCTTAAGACCTCTGCAATAAAGTTCTTCAACATGCTGAGTTTTTTCATCAAGATTACTCTTTTTTCTGGGGAGATTTACCCCCTTTTCAAAAACCTGAAAAGTTTTCTTAGACTCATAACTTTTGTTTGGTAGCTAAATTTAAATTTTGCCTATTTAAAATCGTTGCAAAAAATCTTTTCTTTTTTTATATAGCTGTGATACCAAAATCTATTTGTTAGAGTTTGGGATAGCATCAGCATGAGTCACTTCTTATTTACAGTTCAATATCACCAACTGTTGGATGGCTATCATAACAGAGCAGTTAAGAGGCTCTTTTCCAATACGAAAAACATGATCTCAAATAACGGTGACCTACTGCACAAGGTTTACATGCTCCCCCCCCCCTAATATGTACTCTCATACATACAAGGTGCCTCAATTTTATAAAATTTTTATAAATAAGAACTGCAAGTCAGTTTTGCCTTTTTCTTAGCCAAGAACAGCATGAACATTCTTCATATTTTTTTTATTTCTAGAAATATTTACAGTTTATCTTTAGAAATTTATTTTTATCTAATTTATTTAAAATTTTATCAATTTCTTTAAAATTTATGTTGAGAAAGGCACAATTTTGTACATCAAGAATGTATCAAAACTTTTGAGAATTTATTTTTATCTAATTTATTTAAAATTTTATTTTTATTTATTTGAAATTTTATAAATTTCTTCAAAATTTAGGTTGAGAGAGCCAAAATTTATGCACCAGGAGTGTGCCAAAACTAAGAAGAGACTTCAGCGCAAAAAGAAATTATTTCAAGCTTTTTATAGTTCCCATTTCCAGAACCACTATCTCTGAAAAAAGGCATAGAACTATGCAGGAGAGCCTAGCTTTCTAAGAAGTTTTTTTTAGATACCTTTTATGATGCATCTTATATACACTAGGCCTAAAAAAAAAATCCATGGTAATAGTCCAATCATAATACTTTAAACCCGATCTCTTGTGCAACATAGACAGTTTAATAAGAAAACTTGGAACGATTTTAGCATTTGGCCAACCACCCAAAAGAAAATTCAATTTATACACATTATAAAACATAAATTGTCGGTAAAAAAAAACAATACACTCCTTTTTTTCAAGGTACATATCTTAAAAGAAGAGAAACTACACTTTCCGGGGAAGAGGCGTGGCTAGGGTTTTCAACACTAGCTGACAACGTCAGTTTACAGCCCCCCCCCACCATCAGTGCCATAATACAAAGCTCAGTTTGGAGCCCCCACAGGGACTGCACCCGATGAGATCCGTCCTCCTTTGCCCCCTCCCTAGCTACGTCACTCTTACAGTGTAGACCTGGATGTTATTCTGTTCCAAATCATAAAGATTGAATCATACTCATTTTGGGTCATCTTTTTCATTAATTAGTGATTTAACAAATGACTATTAATAATTTTTAACACAATTAGTTACAAATAATAGTTAATTTATACTAAAATTCCTGTAACTCATGGTGCCACAATGGATTGATGCTCTCCTTTACAATAAGGGGTCCAGGACCGATTCCCACACCAGCAAGGTTGGGTGGCAGGCTTGCTACCTGTCCCTGTAAAAAAAACCAAACATCTAAAAAGTCGATTTAATGCCTTGTGTTCTCCCTATTTTAAAATTAGCTGTCGCATTATAATGGTTAAATAAGCTTTGTTTCCATGGCCAGAGCAAAACAAACAAATATTTCAACAAAATTTCACAAAAAAGTAAACAAAGTGAGAATTACAAAAGTAACAAGTAAAGAAGTAGAAGATTACAAAGTAGAAGTAAGAAGTAAACAAAGAAGTAAAATTTCTTACCGCAACCATGTCAGATTTTGAGTCTCCAGCCAAAGCAAAGACGCACAGCTTGGCAGCATTAAGCAAAGGAAACGTAAAAGTGACTCTACGCGGCGGCTCTTTAGGAGAGTCTTCAATAGGAGCAACAATTCTTTCGCGTTCTTCGAGCAGTGGATGACCTATTGAGATAGAATTATACCTATTAAGTTTGATTTGAAATAAACAGCATTTACTGGGTAGAAATTATTTACTTTGACTTAGTTCCACCAACGCCTGGAGGCGTACAAGGGAGCAACGGTTGACTCCCATGTCATCTGATCCTGGTCCAATGTCCATAGGTCATCGAGGGAGGACTGCAAGGAGACATTCCATTGTCTCCTGCTCCACCGAAGAACTGGAAGAACCTAACTGCAAATGTCGTAGGAAAGCTGTCTTTGTCCCATGCGAGTCATTGTACCCCAGTGTCACCATCTACTGAGCCACATTCCCTTTTTCCATTAAAGAAAAATGAGAACTAACTGAAGGATACAAGTTTTTTAAATGCCCTCTGTGAGAAAATAAAATATTCTAGAGGAAGAGTAAGTTGAAACAGGTATATGAGATTTCATTTGAAATTTGGTAAAAATTTAGACGACCATTATTGCTAAGCTTATTGATGAAATGAGGACTAAGAGTGCAACACGGTCAATGATTTGGCTCAATAAAATTTGTAACAATCGGATTTTGCAAGTCTCCAACTTGTGCCACTTATTTTATTTATGTCTTGCAAGTAGTTATGCATTAATCATACAACATAGCTTTATTTTTAATTAAGCTACAAATCATTAACTTTTTTGAAAGTTCGAGGAGAAAAGTAATTGC
Organism: Artemia franciscana; assembly: GCF_032884065.1. Taxonomy (NCBI): domain Eukaryota; kingdom Metazoa; phylum Arthropoda; class Branchiopoda; order Anostraca; family Artemiidae; genus Artemia; species Artemia franciscana. Next base: position 5,074,130 of record NC_088863.1, read on the forward strand.
AGTGACGAACTCCTCTACTGTTTCGATACGCTTCTAGAAAAAAGGTTGGATGGTCTATAGCCGCGATTCCCGGCGTAGGGTACAGGCCTTCCGGTGGGTCCTGACAAAATTTTGGCGGGCCATGGAGCAAAAACGATACATGATAATATTACAATAACATCATGCATTGTATAAAAGGTGTTTTATACAGACACTTTTCATTAATATAAAACATGCCTAGAGGACGACCTGAAAATAAGCTAAATAAGCTTATTTAGAAAATAAGCTAAATAAGCTTATTTAGAAAATAAGCTAAAAAAAAACTTTTTAAGATTCAATGTGTCGCAAAGCTTCTACTTTTATTAACTTTGTTACGGTAATGCGCATTTTCCCTACGGTTATGCACCACTCGTAAAAGGGTTGACTGGTGCATATGGAAATGCACCTTAATGAGACAGCGCTCATATTGTACCGACTCCAATGAAAAACAAAGAACCATCAGATCACCCCCCCCCGCTAAAAATGAAAATAAAACAATCTTTTGATTACACTGGATTCAGTTGATAAACCCTTCTAATGGAAGCAAACATTAAGAGTATAATGTAGCCCTTTCTGACTAATTCACGGTATAGCACCTACCCTACCTAACTGTAGGTGATGACAAGGTTTGCTGGAAATCTTGTTTCACAGCTAGTGATCAGGCTGATAACAAGAGATAACGGAACTCCTTCTCCCATAACAAAACAGAAGTTTGTATTGAACACTCCTCAAAAAGGCAGACCTATGAGCCTAGCTCTTACCCCCAGCCATGTATAGCTTAAATTTGACGCTCTCATTTCTAGAAGATGAGATGCTGACACAACTTTACAAACTTCTTCCAACCTCCAACAGAGGTAAAATCAATCATAGACTTCAAAAGGACTTCACACTAACAAATTTTTTAGTAGATATCCTAATTATTCAACTTTGTTTCCCCCCACTGAAGGAGTAACAATTCTATTTAAAGTAAAAGTAGTAGTGAAGGAGTCGAAAATAATACCGACAGATTGTTTCAACTTTAATGGAAAAAGCGATATCAAATTTATAAATTATTTTTGATTCTTTATTTTCGCAGGTCAACCTGGCAATCCTGACCAAAAATTTGATGCTGCTCTAAAAATTTCCTAATTTTGAAACAACGAAAAAAAAAAAAAAAAAAAAAAAAAAAAAAAAATCGGGTCAGGTTCGAGCTCTGGTGTCACTGGTTATTGGTTTGGAACAGGGGTTAATGGTGTGACTCTGTAAGCTCAGCCAGAGCTTACAGAGCCTGTAAGCGACCCAGCTCCAAATGGGTACCTAGAGAAAACTGGGGGAAAAACATGGGAAGCGTCAGATGATTTGCCCCCCAACCTCGCACTGTTCTCCTGGCCGAAGGCGTCGAATCAGGAGATCGGTACCTGTGCAACACAGACCATTGGTCAGGATGCAAAAAAGTTTTAGTTCAAGTTTTCTAGGTCTATTATAAAAGAGACATTCATGCAGGCAGAATACGTTTTACCAACGAAGGATGAAAAGACTGTCAAATATTGTACATTTTGTCCATCCGTCTAGGGGAAAACACAAAGCCGGTTGTTCCCGAATAGAACAAGAAGACATCACAAGGAAGGATTAAATGGAAGTTGGCTCTTCATTGAGTGAGGTAAAGAATGAAGCTTTGAATGACTTGCAAGGAGGTCGCGCACAGTTGTGTTTTACTAAGGCAGGTTGGTAACGCAGTGAATTGTTTGTAATAGCAGCAGTGGTAAGAAGCATTTAGGGCTAGAGTATTTTTATATGTCCTTGATGCTTCATATGATCATAATATTCTGAATATGGAAGTCGGTCTCCAATGTAAACTATTGGCCAAAACCAAAACTTTACATTCCTTCAGTGCGAACGGGCCAGTTCCAAATGTAAGTAAAACAAAGTGCATTATCTACGGTTGAAGCAGTTATATAATGATCAATCTACGATTTATTTTACACAGATTCAGAGCTTATTTGCACATCGTGTTTTAGACCGAGATAGTACTGGCTCAAATTTCACTCAATCAGGGCTCAGCTTGTTTTTGTTTCGTGCTTAGCTGGGTTTTGTATCAAATCAGAGTAGACTTTTAGCTTGCTTTAAAAAAAACAACCCAGAATAGAGCTCATTTCACTGAGTGTCACTGAAATGCTGCAGCTTCAACTTAAATCGATTAGATCGATTAAATCGATTAGTATATCGATTCAACACTCAGCGCATTTTAGCATTAAATAAAAAAAAGAGATTTTTTTTTACTGCAAGTAAGGAGCGACATTAAAAGTTAAAACGAACAGAAATTATTCCGTATATGAAAGGGGTTGTCCCCACCTCAACGCCTCGCTCTTTAAGCTGAAGTTTGACTCTTTGTCACAGTTCTACTTTTCGAGACAATAAAAAACTTTAGCGTAAAAAGGCGTAGAGGAGGGGACAACCCCTTTCACATACGGAATAATTTCTGTTCGTTTTAAGTTTTATTGTCGCTCCTCCCCTGGTGTAGAAATGGATGCAGGTAAGGGCTTAGATATTAGTTCTGATTCGTCTGAAGGTTTTGTAGTACGTCTTGTAAAGACGGAGATGGTGCCCGCGCAGAGTATCAAAAGAGTTAGGGTTAGGACTCATTTGCTGGAAGGTGCAAAATTTTGTCTCAGTTATTTTAGTCCAGTAGACCATAGGAAGCTTTTAGAAATTGATGATCAGCACGTAGAAATTGATGAAAGCGGCTTTTTTGATTTATTACTAGTAAATAATGCTGATCAAGATATCCAGGTTAAGAAAGTAATACTAGGGTATTTATATGCGGCTTCTGAAAATGAACTTATCTAGGATCCAGCTGGTGTTATCAACCACGTTATCAGCGTTTTAGGAATAGGCCAGCAAAAACAAGCACACAGACTCCCTGCAGACATGTCAGAAACTGAATTTGCAGAATTATTTGATACTGTCGCAAGTAAAAGACGAGTTTGTTCGTAAACGCTTTATAAAATTAGATTATAGTACATAACATTACTTGAATGGAGTCGAAGTCAATATATTGAAAATGATTGGAGTCGGAGTCAGTTATAACTTATAAAATCTAGTTAAATGAAACTTCAAACTGGGTTGTGGAGTCAGAGTCTTAGTTGAACGGAGTCGGTATATTAAAAATGATTGAAGTCGGAGTAAGTAATAACTTGTAAAATCTAGTTAAATGAAACTTCAAACAGGGCTGTGGAGTCAGAGTCTTAGTTGAGTGGAGTCGAAGTCGGTATATTGAAATTGATTGGAGTCGGTGTAAGTTATAAATTAAAAATCTAATTAAATAAAACTTCAAACAGGGCTGTAGAGTCAGAGTCTTAGTTGAATGAGTCGGAGTCGGTACATTGAAATTGATTGGAGTCAGAGTCAGTTGTGAGTTTTAATCTAGTTAAATGAAACTCCAAACAGGGCTGTGGAACCAGAGTCTTAGTTTGAATTGAGTTGAAATCGTTGTACTGAACGTAATTGGAGTCAGAGTCAGTTATAACTTATAAAATCTAGTTAAATGAAAGTTCAAACAGGGCTGTGGAGTCAGAGTCTAAGTTTAATGGAGTCGAAGTCAGTATACTGAAAAGGATTGAAGGCGGAGTCAGTTATAAATTATAAAATCTAGTTAAATAAAGCCTCAAACAGGGTAGTGGAGTCAGTTTTAGTTTAACGGAGTCGGAGTCGGCATATTTAGAATGATTGGAGTCAGAGTCAGATATAACTTATAATCAACTCCACAGCCCTGAATTGAACTAAAGTGACTGTTTCAAATAAATGCTGATTCCCTAGATGATGGAAAGAAAGAGACAAAGACAGGAAGAAACACACTTGTCCTTATAAACAAGAAACAATCAAGAGAGATAAAACTCTACAAAAAGAAAACTTCAAACGAGACGATGGCCAGTAAAATCAAAAGACTAAAACAACGCGGATATTTCGCCTGTATAAAACAAGGCGTCTTCAGCACAAGACAGAAAATTAAAAGAAAACTCATCTAAAAACAAATAAAAACCACCACCAAATATAATAAATACAATTGTCGCTACTTATCCACGTAGGGAAAAGCAGCTATGCGAGTTACTTCAATGAGAATCAAAGAGCAACTGAGGAAAAATTTATGAAAATTCAAACTTAGTTAATTATTCTGTTGCGAAATAATCCTCTTGTAAGCTAACATTGAAGCAACTCTTTTTGGTCTAGTGGGTAATCTTTTCCCCTGGCGATTGTGTAAAATTTTAATTCCCCCATCGACTATTGGTTCATTTTTTTAAAGAATATCATAAATTGGGTCAATATTTAAATTCCCTGTGTCTCTATTTATTGAAATATTAGCAAATATATGTTTTTTAATTTCTATAGCCTCCCTCGCCCACTGAGAAAAACCTCTATCATTAGAAATAGCTGTCGCCTCATCAAATTGTATAAAATGTTCAGGATAAAAGAATGTGTGTTCAGCTAGAGCCGAAACAAAAGTTTCGGGAGGCTTTCTTAGTTGTAGGGTTTTTTCTATTGAGTGGCGATGCTCAATAAATCTTTCAGTAAATTGTTGGAGAGTTCTAACAATATAAAACTTTTATATTTGGCCAACAAGAGGCAGTTTTGTCGAAGGGTTTTAGATTCTGTTTTCCAACCCCAATTTCTTATTCAAAAATAATTTCTAAGGTAGAGTCATGAATTATGGTTTCTATTGATAAAGTCGAAGCTCCTCAAGAACTTAGAGCTGAAATCGTAAGGAAACTTAAGACTTTTAACATGAAAAAAATTGATAATGATATAACAAAAAATGACATTAAAATACTTTCTGATTTGAAAAACGATAAGACCCTTACTATCACTAGGGCAGATAAAGGCAATACTATTGTAATTATGGACACCGATGATAATGATCTTAAAATGAATACAATCATTTCGGATACCACTTTTTACAAAAAATTGGATTTCGATCCTACAGATAAATATGTAAAATCGATTAGAAAGGAATTGGAGTCCCTGAAAAATAATTTACACATTACCCCACAATTTTATAATAAATTTTATCCAAGAGGTTGTTCCGCACCAAAGATCTATGGTCTACCCAAAATTCATAAGACGGGAGTCCCCCTCCGTCCCATTGTATCAACTTTTTCATCACCAGTGGCAAAATTAGGAAAGTGGTTGTCGGTGGCATTGCGTCCACTCTTAGGAACGCAAAAATCATATATACAAAATTCCACTGATCTTACTAATAAGTTAAAAAAATTTCACACTAGAGGAGAATTCAATTCTCTGTAGTTTTGATGTAGTGTCCATGTGTTCAAATTGTAATGTGAAAAAGTGCGAGGATATATTAAGGATGAAATTACAAAAGCGAGTTTGGAGATTGAAGTCATTATGAAATTGGTTATTCTTGCAAATGAACATTCTCTTTATTTTGGTTTTAGAGGTGAATTTTATAAACAGGTGTTTGGTTTGGCTATGGGGGCATCTCTCTCCCCTTTGTTGGCAAATCTCTTCATGGAATCTATTGAAACCTCCGCCATACACAGTTTTAGGCTCTCTCCTTGTTTCTGGGACAGATTCATGGATGATGTGGTCTGCATTTGGAAACACGGTTTAGAGTCTTTAGACCTTTTCCATATACATTTAAATAGTTTTGACAAAAATGTAAAATTTACAGTGGAGCTTGAAGAAAGTGATAAACTACCTTTTCTGGATATCTTATTGATCAAAACTGAGTTCCATTTACTTTTTTCAGTCTATAGAAAGCCTACCCACAGTGATAGGTATTTGAACTTTCACTCTTGCCACCCTATCTCAGTAAAACGAGGGGTTGTGATTGCACTGGTGGATAGAGCTTTCAGAATTTGTTCCCGGGAGTTTTAAGATTCTGAGTTGTTATATTTGAGGGATGCTTTATTTTGTAATAGCTACCCGATTAAATTCATTGATAAATTAATAAAAAATAGACGCATTAAACACAACAGTAGGGTTATTGGGGTTTCACAGTGCACAGAATTAAACTTACCGAAACGTTTCATTTCTTTACCTTATGTACCTACTTTGGGGGAGATGCTTAAAAGAATTTTGGGTAAACATAATATTGATACTTGTTTCCAATCAGTGAGACCATTAGGTAGTTTTCTTAATTCTGGGAAGGATTTAACCCGGGGAGATTTAGTTAGTGGGGTATATAAAATTCCTTGTTCCTGTGGAAAGTTTTATATTGGTAGAACTCACCAACAATTTGCTGAAAGATTGATTGAGCATCGCAACTCAATATAAAAAACCCTACAACTAAGAAAGCCTCCCGAAACTTTTGTTTCGGCTCTAGCTGAACACACATTCTTTTATCCTGAACATTTTATACAATTTGATGAGGCTACAGTTATTTCTAATGATAGAGGTTTTTCTCAGTGGGCGAGGGAGGCTATAGAAATTAAAAAACATATATTTGCTAATATTTTAATAAATAGAGACACAGGGAATTTAAATATTGACCCAATTTATGATATTCTTTTAAAAAATGAACCAATAGTCGACGGGGGAATTAAAATTTTACACAATCGCCAGGGGACAAGATTACCCACTAGACCAAAAAGAGTTGCTTCAATGTAACAGAATAATTAACTAAGTTTCAATTTTCATAAATTTTTCCTCAGTTGCTCTTTGATTCTCATTGAAGTAACTCGCATAGCTGCTTTTCCCAACGTGGATAAACAGCGACAATTGTATTTATTATATTTGGTGGTGGTTTTTATTTGTTTTTAGATGAGTTTTCTTTTAATTTTCTATCTTGTGCTGAAGACGCCTTGTTTTATACAGGCGAAATATCCGCGTTGTTTTAGTCTTTTGATTTTACTGGCCATCGTCTCGTTTTAAGTTTTCTTTTTGTAGAGTTTTATCTCTCTTGATTGTTTATTGTCATGTCTGGCCAGTTCGGCTTAGGAACTTTCACTTATAAACAAGATAGATGTACCTGGAAACAGCGAACACGTGTGTCCATCCGGACCCATCCCTAAAAGTAGAACATCAAATACAGGAATCCGATCATTGAAATTTTTTCGTAGTTTCTCCTCGTAATCAATAGCAGCATTACTGGCTGAAATTAAACAATATCAATTGTGATATAAGCAAGAAGACACAAGACACTGTATTGCCTCAATTTACAGCAAAATAACCAAGAGAACTGTAGACCAAAAATACTCTGTAATGCAATGGATCCTAATAACTAGGAAGAATGATTCCATCCCCCCATGGACATTGGCGTCAATCCATAGAAATAAAGGGGAGGGGTAATTTTCCATTTTTTTTTATGAAAACATAATGAAGCCCCACTTCAATTGATACCACTGCCCATGGATGGTACTTATATAACAGCAATGAGTTCTAAAGGCAAAGAAAAAACTCAGGATTTTAAGCCATTCGACACCTTATTAATCGTTTTGAGAGCCTCAGCATCAGCTGACCGTCTCAAAGAAAAAGGGCATATTAGCGAATTTTGATGACACCACAGGCAGTTCTCAGAGCTGCCAAATTATTCAAATAGTACTTCCTTAGAATTTAGGTAGAAAATTAAAGTGGATATTCAATGTGTCAATAGTTCTAAAGCTAACGAGAGATTGAAGAAAATATATATTCCTTTACTAATCGCTAAGCAAAGCGCTGTCTATTCAATGTACCTATACCAGAAATAATGCATTCCCTGTGTATGCAAGGTTGTCGATCAAATTGGGTAGCCCCATAGGGAACCCTCAAAGCTGTCAAAGTGCTAAAATGATATTTCATTAATGTTCTCCAAGCAAGTGTACTAGAATGTAATGAATGCCGGTCAGGAAAGAATGTCCTTTCCTGAACTTAAAATGACAATTTTCCTCCGGTTTACTGAAAAAAAAAAAGATTCACAGTTTTATTAAAACTAAACATCTCTATCTCAAAACAGGAGAAGTTGAAAGGTTTTTACACAATTTCTGGGATATTAGATGCCGGCTTTTAGTTTTCTGTCGTTTGTTCGGATCTCTTATCAAAGTTCTGCAAGCTATGCTAAGACCACCCCGTGACTTCTAAACGGTTTTTTGATGGACGAGAATAGGTGATTTGTTAAGGTGTTACATCCCCTTAATACAAATGAAAATGCTAATAAAGGCTGCAGCCGAAATTTTTGTTTGGGGGGGGGGGTTGTTTTATTCGGGGGAGGGGAGTAGGGTTACAAAAAACTTAAAAAAACACATCAAAATTTGTTTATATGTATTTTCGTCACATTTTTATGAGTTGGACAAAAATTTCGGGAGAGTGGGGGGTTCAACCCCCCCCCCCCCCTATAGATATGGTCTTGATCACTGGGAATTTCACGGAGGGAAACAAGCGCTCAATAGCGTCTGTAAAACTTAATGTAGCCACGCAAGCTACATAGTCAAGGTAGCTGGGTCTACATTAGTGAGTCTTTTTTCATAAAAGAATACAATTTGGAAATGTGAAGATTTTTCTCAATCGAGGGAAATATAATAGAAGGCACTGACGAAACTCTACCTACTGTAATAATTCACTCTTCTACACAGCAAGAATTATCCCTTGAATAATTATTCTGACTTGGAAAAAGAATCCAGATTAAAAATAATTATTAGAAAAATAATTATTAGAAAAATAATTATTAGAATAAAAAATTATTAGAAAAAATAATTATTAATTATTAGAAAAAGAATCCAGAAAAAGAATAATTAGTATACTGAGAAAAAGAATCCAGAGCCTTTATTTGGGATGTTTTGTTAAGTTTCTTCTTTTCATTTCTTCTTGGACACCTAACAAAAATCTAATTAATAAACACAACAGACCTCACATAAGACTAAAGTTGGAAAAGCTACACAGGAAGCTCTCAAGTACTGCTCTTCATCAATTCTCTCCTTGTAAATAATCTCGTAAAAAAACTGTAATTAACATTTTCGTTTTTAGAATTTTTTGTATGAATTTATTTTCTTTTACTCTACATTCTAACACTTATTTACACAGGTTTTTTGTGGATAAAAACTAAATTATTATTATTATTAATATACAAAGCTTTGCCTTTAGCCACAACGCCAAGAACACGCCTCGAAGTATTAAAAATACAAAAGATATTTCAAATAGCGACAATACTAAAATGCTTTATTGATATGAAATATTATGAAATAACCATACGTATATATATATATATATATATATATATATATATATATATATATATATATATATATATATATATATATATATATATATACTTAATATAAAATAGCTATAATAAAAAAATAAATTTAAAATAATGTTATAAAATGTTTTAATGTTACAATGCTTCACATGCTAATCTAAAGTTTTCGTTTATATTGGATGACAGGTTATATCGTTTATATTGGTTATATCGTATCGTTATATTGGTTATATCGTACATTGGTTATATCGTATCGTAATATACAGGTTATATCGTATTATCGTTTATATTGGATGACAGGTATTGCTTTAGCTTGCTTTGCCTTTAACGTTACATATCTTCGTTTACGCCAACTTTGTTATTATGTTTTAAAGCAACACTTAAAATCTAAAATAAAACTAATTCAGTATTTTGAAAATTCCCCTAAAGCTCATTACGAGCTAAATACACACATAAGGAAAACTACTTTTTTATATATTTTTTTTTTATATAATTTATATATTTTTTTTATATGGTTTATATGATATTTTTTTATATGACACCTCCTCCTCCGCAGAATTCACTCCTTATATTGAAACAACAAAATACCTAGCATAGAAGTCCAGCTACTCAAACGGATGCTTTACATTAGGATTTGTGATATGCTCTATAACGGACTACAAAACGTATTTTTGAAAACCAACTGTTACTATTTAAAGCTTCTTGACATTCTGGACTGACCGATTATTATTGAATGTTGGCCTACTGCTAATTCCAACCTTTTGAATCCAGTTACCGTTTATCACTACACAGCCCTTACCCCTGGACCTGTGGGGGCAATGTCTTCCCCACAGGCATTTTATTGGACTTTTCAAATATTTTGAACAAAATGGCTTTATAATTTTTTTTATTGAATGTCTCCGGAGGTTATGGGAGGGGAGGTAGAAAAAAGTATAACGAAGGAGTCTTTTTACTCATCAATCACTTTTGAAAGAACCCCCTAAAAGTTCCACCCTAATTACATATAAACAAATTTTACTGTTACTTTTCGTGATTTTTTTTTATGCCCCCTTCATACTAAATCCTGGGTAGCATCCCGCTAGTGTTCTAGTAAAAGAAGAATCCTCTTGGTAAAATTATGGGGAAGCCGACGGATTTCAGACCTAAGACGCAGTGATTATAGTGGCCGAAACATGCATGAGTACCAGCCTATTGGTTTCTGGTTAGCTATAACACGCCTTATCAGCAAAAAAGTGTACTATCAACATGAAAAAAAAATACGTGAAAATTATTCAAAATTACGGGTCATTGAGGTGTCAACAGGAATAAACTGCTTCTCATCGATAGGAAGAAACGTAAGCAATTTTCTTTTGTACGTCCCAAACGTCGATTCGGAATGATGAACGGGAACTATCCTTTCGTCACAGAAGAAAAATTTCCATTTGGTCAGATCTACTTTAGCTTCTCTTCTTAAGAAGCCACTGCATAAGAAATCGACCATTGAGCCTCCTATAAGATAAAGAAGTAACTTAATTTATTAAGCGGGCAATAACTGTATATATGTTATTTTTTTCTCAAAAACGGTAATATATTTTTTTCTGAAAATTCGCATGCTACCATTTTGGGGTGTGAAAAAATCATTTAGATAGATAGGTCACAACGTTGGGAATAGTCATATAGGGATTTAATTTTGAGAATAACATTCATATGAGTGATGTCACAAATGCCCAGACATCTAATAGTTTAATAATTTTACTTTCTACAGCGAATAAAATAAGATGAAGTTAAAGTTGTTTTGCAAAAGAGATTAAAAGAAGTGCCTTTATTTTCACTGATCAAAGCTTGGTCCCCTGGTACTTCTGATAAATGACATAGCATTTATCACTAAGCTGATGAATTCCAAACAAAGAAAATAAAAAAGGGCATTCAATTAAAATTAATTAATTTTCAATGTATTAAAACATTTTCAACGTCACGGCTTAAAGCGAAAAATATGTTAAAATAAAGGTACATAAATAATCCACTTTTACGTCCCTTACCGAAGCTGAACATCTAGGAAAAATTGTAGTTGGATAAAGAAAAGTGCTTTGACGGAGTCATTGCCGTCTGAAGGTACAAGAAACTAGGGGGTTACCATAGCTGCAATGAGCCGTAGCTTTAGGGACGTGAATAGCAACAAAGACCAAACTGCCTTTCCATCATAAACATCAACGACAAGAAGAACAATATGGAATTCTTTTCGCAAGACAGTGTCCAAGGGCAGTCCTCAGCAAAACATAAATATATAAAAGAAAACAGACTTGCAATAAAATACGACCATTAAAACTAATACGACCTAATACTAAAATACGACCTATTAAAACTTTCCAAGTATCCTTACTCCAGCGATGCTCAACCAGGAGCATATATAAAAAATATTTTATATATTTATGTTTTGCTGAGGCCCTTGGACTTAGGGTTGAAATATGCACTCAAATATATAATTCCACTGTCTTGCGAAAAGAAATTCTTCTTGTTGTCGACGTTTATGATAACTTTAGGGATAAAGGGATTCCCTAATAAGGAGTTAGGGGAAGCTTCTACAGATATTAAAGAAGTTATTTGAAGATACTATATTTTAGAGGGCTGATTGTGGCTCCTTTCTTTAGGAGGGGTCATGCACCAGCTTCACCCGAGTTTCTGGTGCATCGCTTGCCAGAGATGTTGTCGATGTACAAATTTCATTACTATTATATACATACGGGAATGTTTAACCCTCGGTTCCAGAATCCCAGACAGCAACCCTTTTGTGCGTTAGCCGGCATCTGTCAAAACATAAATTGACAGACCGTTGTCAACCTCCTGCCACGGTAAGGCCAACAGCAGATTTCTCGTTGAGCGGATAGGGACGAAGGCATCCCCTAGGGCAGTGGTTCCCAAACTGTGGTACGCGTACCCCATGACGGTATGCAAATTTTTTTAGAGGGTACGCGGCCGGCCAAAAAAAAAACAACAACAAAAAACAACCCTTTAATTCTAGGACTGACAAAGTTGTCAGAATTGTTCCTTTTCGACTAATAAGCGATTTCAGTGGGGACACGTTGACGCGCGCACGTCACTAAGGCTTAGTCATCAGAGTGGCTCTGTAGGCCGGTCAGTCTCTCGTGTCACTGCACTGCGGTAGGATTGCCTGTTACTAAAAACTTCCTCTCAGTATTGTTACATTTTTGGGGTCTGTTATGTTATTCTGCAGACACTCAATCCTGTTCAAACAGTATGTCAGTGTATTGATTTAGGTACGTATGTGAATTTTACAATAGAATTAACAATGGACAATTGGCTACTAAACACAAGGCCTCATTAAGATCTGAATCAAAGTTCTGGGCCATCAACTTCACGAAATGAAAGTAGTCCTGAACGTCTTGTTACTAATGAGCAGCCCATGAAAAAAAAACAAAAAAACAAAAAAACTGGCAAATGAATCTAAAAGTAAAAAAAATAAATATGACGAGTAGTATTTAAAATTAGGTTTTGCTAGGACTGGAAGCTCAGATGAGCCTAATCCACAATGAGTTAATTGTTCTGAAATTTTATGAAACCTTTTATGAAATCTATGAAACCTTTTCTATGAAACTCTTTTGGAGCGCCATTTTAAAAGCAAACATAAGAATCTAGCAAAAAAAGGAGCTACAGAACTTTGAAAGTCTGTTGGAAGATTTTTAAAGTAGGAAAAAAACAATAAAACAGTTTTCTGTTGCAGAACAAAAGTGAAAGCGCTTTAAAAGCCTCTTAAAAAGTTAGCCGTTTGATTGCAAAGGCTGGTAAAAACCATATTAATGGCAAAAATCTAATCCTCCGTGCAGCAGCAAAAATTGTTTCTTGCATGTTTGGAGAGAGACAAAAAGAATTAAAACATTTCCATCATCAAATAATAAAGTTTCAAAGAGAATTAGTGATATGGCGCATGACACAAAAGAACAGCTTGTCGGAGCACTTCAAGGTAGTCCTTGCTTTGGTATACAACTCGATAAAACCACAGATGTCGCTGGTATAACCAAACTGATCGTTTTTGCACGTGGCATTTTTCAAGATGAAATATTTGAAGAAATTTTATTTTGTAAAATACTTAAAACATCGACAAAAGGTGAAGATATTTTCAAGCAGGTAGTATGTTCAATAGCAGTCGAAGCTCCAAGAGGCAGAGTTTTTTATAAAAATAGATACATCAAAGAATCGAATTTCGATACTTATTCAAACATGTAAATTTTATCAAATTTAATGGTACCCATCAAAAGTTATGAGCCTAATAAAATTTGCCCAGTTTTGAAAGAGGGGGGAAACAACCCAAAAACATCAAGTACTCGAAATGAAAATTACTTCATCAGATTCAGCATACTTGAGGACCCAACTTTGGAGGTTCCAACCTCCTACATACAAAATTTGGAATTTTATAAATTTGTTTTTTGCCAAAAAAAAAAGATCACGAATGTGTGTTAATTTTGTGTTTTGTTGTTTTTTTCCCCTGGGGTGATCATATCAAAAAAGTGATCTTAAAAGATTGAGAGAGGGCTCATTTGATAGATAACCAAAAGTTCAAGTACCCTTTTTAAGTGATCAAAAAAATTGGACGGCAGCTAGCCCCCCTCTCATGCTCATCTTTTCCCAAAAGTCACCCGATCAAAATTTGGAGATGGTCATTTTGTTCCGCATAGTCGAAAAATCTAATAACTATGTCTTTGAGGATGACTTAACTCACAGTCCCCAGGGAAGGGCTTTAACTTATGAGCTTTGCCCAGTGTTTATATATAGCATTGATTGTTGGGAAGTATACAGAGGTTTTCAGGGGGATTTTTCTGGGAAAGGTAGGGAGCCAGGGTTACATGGGAAGATATTGCCATGGAGGAATTTTTCATGGGGGAAGAGAATTTCCCATGGAGAGGGTTGTATTTTCCAGTTTTATTTAAAAATAATTAGAAATCAAATAAAAAATGTGTTTTTTCAACTGAAAGTAAGAAACAACATAAAAACTTAAACCGAACAGAAGTTATTCTTTATATGAGGGGGATCGTCCTTTCGTCAATACTTCGCTCTTTACGCTAAAGTTTTTTTGAATTTTTAAAAGAGCTAAAACTGGTTAAAAAGTATTGTGCGACAGATATTACTGGTTCTTCCGAAAAATTATGTGCGAAGCTAGCTATTGAAGCGCTTTATAGGCTAGGATGTTTTTTTCGCCTTATCCGTCTTTTTTCTGTATGGGATTAAATTTGTTTCTTTTGTATTACTTTTACTGTTTTTCTTTTGTATTTTACTCCTCCTAACCTCTGTTTTGTGAAGTGGGTGATAAATAAATAATTATTATTATAAGACACTTTATAAGCCAAAACTGCACACTCTTGCCACAATACAGGAAAGTCAACACAGGAAATTTGCCACAGACAACCAAAAAAAAAAAAAAAAAAAAAAAATCTTAACATATTCAGATACCATTGGCATTTTAACCAAACGAAATGCATAAGAGGAAAACTGAATCTGCAAAAAAAAAAAAAAAATATATATCTCAACCTACCGATAAATCATAAAACAAGAAATTAACACACCGAATGGGAGCACTCCTTCACTTCACCAATCACAATGAAAACTTTCCTAAAAGAATAAATGAAAATAATTTACCTGATAACCCAACAGTAAATGCATTCTTTTCTGCTATGACAGACTCAGCCGCTGAAACCAATATCTCTATAAGTCGTTCGGAAACCCTTTGGCTATCTTTGACAACTTCAATTTTTCGTACATCTTGAAAATTCTCACACATTTTAACGCATGCTGATAGAAACATCTTAGAACCTGAGACAAAATTACTTGACTTAGTCTAATACTTTTAACATTTTGTAACAAAATCGTCTCACCATTGACATTTCCACCATAGTTTTCTCAGTCATTGCGAAACTGGTACCATTTTTCACTTTTTTTTTTATCACGTGAAGTAACTGGCATGGCAAATTAATATCTTTCATTTTTTTCCCTATCATCACACACATCATCATCCTTTGCTATTGTCTGTAAAAAAATTGCCTGCATATTTTTCTGTCATCAGACGAGAGAATTGAATAGTGGATCCAAACTATTAGGGAGTGAGGATCCTTGCAAGAATTCCTGCTCTAAATTAAGACTGAAGACCAAGTTGCATACCTCTGCTTCTATCTACCATTTAGCAGTAATTTCTGAAAGGATACTTACAAATAATATTTATAGAAACACTATCAATATTAGATAACATATTTTCATTTCTCACTTCCAATTTTCACCATTAGTAAACATACTAATATCATTTTCTACAATTATGACTATATCATGATGAACATGAAGAAGGACAAGTCTGGCGAGTTTTTCCTCTGTCATTTTATTTCTCAGTCATGTTTTCAATTGCGTGGAGGTAGAAAAAGTTTATTCAACAAATGCAACATTGACAGGTAGAGTTATGAGGATCTGCAAAAGCACTGAAGTATTCAGTACAGCATGTAAAACATCTGCATAGCAGCATGACATGAGTGCGAAATTGCAATGAAGCATTATTAAAACGAAAGTTAGGCAAACAGTGAAAAAAGCTGCACCCCCCCCCCCGGTGGAGATGGGCTCTAAATGATGGAATTTTCTAATTTCAATGTTATTTTTGGCCTCCCAGGACTTGAATTAATAGGAAAAGACCTTTTAAACCAGAAAATATTGCAGACATTTAAATTCAAGATTTTCCCTCTAAAAAAGGGGGATTTCAGCTGGGGTGATTTACTGTTGCACAAATATCAGGCCAAAACCATATTTTTATAGGGCTATGAAACTTGAAAAACAACAGTAAACTTCAAAAACATTACATAATGAAAGGTTTAGCCTACATGTTAATAGTTTATTTTTAGAATTTTTTTGGATTAAGTAATGGTGGTTTGATATATTAAGTTATAGAGATAAATAAGAAGATTGGAGATAATGCAATATATTGGAGAGCTGGATTGAGAGCTGAAACTGTGAGTTAATCTTTTATTTATCTGATAGTAGTAGGGTTGAGTATGTCTGTTTGAAACTCCATGTTGGATCTGAATCATTTATAATAGGTGTTGTTTACCATAGTCCATCTGCCCCTGATCAATTTATTTCACACCTAGCTGTATCTGATCTCATATCTAAGATGAATGCTCGTGAGCACTCAACAATCTTTTTGTTTGGAGATTTTGAAATGCCTGATGTTAAGTGAGTTGAAGGTATAGGATTTCCCCCTGAAAGTAGCCCCTGCTGTGTCACAAATAAATCCCTCACTGAAAACCTACTGACATAGATTATTGACCAACCAACACGATTAAGGCACCAGCAACAACCCTCCTTACTAGACCTATTTGTCACAAATGATCTTGAACAAATCTTTCTGCTTCCTATCACCCTACAATTGGAAGCAGAGTCTCTTGACTGATTACAGGTTAAGCTCAAGAAGGAAAATAAAGTAAAAAAAAAAATCCTTTGCAGATTTTGAATTGATACAACAGGACCTGTCAAAGGTAAAATGGGAGAGTGCGGTTGACAGTGGTAACATAGAAAAAAGATGGGAGGCATTAAAACAGTAGTCCTAGCTGTAGGAAAAAAAACATACCCATATATACTGGTCGCCCCTGCCAAAAACACTCCCATTCCTACCCAAAGAAGTTAAAAGGGCTAGAAGGAAGAAGAAAAGAGCATGGAATAAACATGTAAAGTGCTGATGTGATAACCACTATGACAAGTTCAAGAAATGTAGAAACAGGCTAAGAAATTTGACTCGGAAGATCATAGAAAACACCGAGAAGGCAATTGTAGCTGACGCAAAGCTGAATCCAAAGGGGTTCTGGCGCCGTGTCTCAGCAGCTAATCCCTTTAGACATGATATCCCAGATCTCATGAAAGAGGAGGGCAAAAAGGCCTCAGAGGCTAAAGAAAAAGCGGATTCGATCAAATTTATCTTTGGTACAAATTTCTCCACTCGGCCCATAGCAAACCCTCGACTCACTTTACTAGAGCAACAAACCCAAGAACCAATGTACATGCTAACTAAAAGTATAGAGGATGTAAGGCTTAAAGACTCAATGCAGACAAAGCTGCTTGGTCAGATAACCTACAACACAGACTATTAAAAGAAGCAGCTGAACAAATTGCTTAGCCAGTAATAGTGATGTTTGGGATGTCCTTCACTTCCAAAGTGATCCCAAGTGACTGAAAGCAGGCCAACATCGAGCCCTTCTTCAAGAAAGGGCGAAAGGAAAAGCCAGTAATAATTGTCTTATAAGTCTTACTTCTGTTGTATACAACTGGTGTCTCACCTTGAAAAATATCAGTCACTTTCAAAAAGGCAGCATGGTTTCCATATAAGGCTGCTCAACCAACACATTCCTCATTGAATCATATGACTTTGCGACCAGATTCTTGAATAAAGGCCTTCCAGCAGATGTCATATTGCTTGATCAAGCAAAAGCCTTTAATCAAAGTACAGCTTCAACTTTTTCTCCTGAAACTGGAAGCATACAGGGTGCATGAGAATATAGTTGCATGGATTGAAGTGATTTTTACTGGAAGAACTCAGAGGGTAGTAGTTTATGACACCAGTAAGACTGTTTACTCTGAAGAAATTCCTGCAATTACTGGAGTTTCACATTACTAGAGGGCGCATGTTTTTCAGCTTATATATTAACGACTGTACAACTCACCTGAAAACCCACTGACACTATATACTGGCGATTGCAAGCTCTTAGGACAGACACACATTATCCCCAATCACTCAACAATGCCAGAAGACTTAGATGAACAACCTAGATGGTCATCTGAGTGGGGTCAGAACAACATCATCTGAGTGGCATCTTGGACATGACAACCCTAGATGACCTTACCACATTGGACATGATCTACTTGAAGCTGTAAGTGATGAGAAGGACCTAGGGGTTACTGTTGATGACAAACTCAAGTTCCACAGCCAGACACTAGCTCAAGTTGCTAAAGCAAACCAAGCCCAAGGGCTCATAAAACGAACGTTTACCACCAGGAAGCCATGTGTGGTCAAGAAGCTGTATAGAGCAATTGTATGTCCACACCTGAAATTTGAAATGACCTTAACGTCTTCTGATTATAAAATGGACATTAAAGCACTCGAGAGTGTCCAAAGGTGAGCAACAAAGCTCATACCAGCTTTGCATGACAAGCCATATGAGGAACACCTTGTGTCCCTCAAACTCCCCACCCCAGTCTATAAAAGGAAGAGAGGAGACGCAATTGCTACCAGCAAACTGCTAGAAAATGACCTCTCAAGTCAAGTTTTCTCCTCATCCCTTGCAAGTACAACAAGAGGTGACACAAAGAAGCTGCACTTCTTCCCTTTACATGCTGTCCCTCCCTGGAACAGCTTCTCTGAAGCCACCATCAAGTTCAAAACCATAGATGCATTCAAGAAAGTTCAAAACCATAGATACATTCAAGAAAGTAGTTGATCAGAACTGGGTCAGTGCAGAGTATAGGCTAACCTGGGATGCCAAACCACAGTCATGTCACACCACCAGCAAGATGTTCCACAGGAGGCTCATCACCACCTTATCTTCCTGGACATATGATTTAAGGTAAATTTTAAGATAACTTCATCCTGTTTTCATAAGCAGTTCCATATTATAAAGACAACTTTTCTGCAAAAAACTGTAAAATAAAAAGAGAAGCACTATCTTACCCCTTATTGGCGCTCTTTACGATCTGTCTTACTGTTTTTCCAATAGCACACTGCATCACCCAAAATAGTCTAAATACAGTCCTAGGCTAGAGAACCATGATTGACACAAAAATTTTTTAACAACATATCTTCTATGTCATTGTTTTTTTTGTTTCTAACTTTACCATAAGATATGTTTCTTATCTTTTAGGCCTTCTTTATAGGTTTCGTTTAGGTTTTTAAGAGCTTTTCTCCAGGAAGGAAAGATTTTTTTTTTGATAGTCTGAATCAGGCCCTTCCAACAAGGCTGGAATGAGCACCTCTAGTATCACTTCAGACAAAATACTAACCCATTTGATTCTGACGTTTTTTTTTTTAATATGTATAAAATTACAAAAAATGAAACAAATATGATTTTAACCATACAAAATGAAAGAAAAAAAGCATCAAATTGACACAACTTCTAAGAGTTATTAAAAGCTGAGATTGTGATCAAAGACTAATCTTGGGCCTGCTCTTTCTTTACCTCCTCAGCTCTGTGGGCAAGAAAGTTTTAAAATAATATTACCTACGCTGCCATCTGCCTTATTAGGACTCTTTGGAAACACAAATTTCTGTCCACTTAAACCCTGAAATCACTTTTATTGACACTTTTGAATTAAGCAACACAAAAAATCTCTCAGCCAAACTTGCCAATCACACACTTCACCAGAACAAGATTTTTCGCCACCACTAAATTAGAATCAAAGGGAGTGATGTCTTCAATATCACTATTATGAGGCAACTCATCACTTAAATCAAGAAGTTTGCTGTCACTGTTTTCAACAATTTCCAATATTTTTTTTTTAGCTGTCTTCTTTAATTTCGGTGTACCTGCTTGTTCTATTTCCTTATTTTCATGTATGTCCTGGTAATAATTCAGGTATAGCCCGAGTTGCAAGTTTTTTATTCCAAAACAGCTAAGCAAAGGCAATTGGGTTCTCAAGCACGATGACTATCTTTAAATTTGTCCGTAAATGCAGGGGATAAAAGTCTGGATTTAAGAAAAAATACCCCTGTTGCACAAAGAGCAGACACAACAAACTGCTCAACAGACAGAATATTTCTGTCTGCAGTTCAACAGACGGAATATTTCTAGTAGAGGCTGTGAAATAAAAGCTGGAACTTCATCGATTGAAACTTGTTGTGTGGATTGGTATCCAGGCATTCATTGAAAATCTTTCAAAGAAAGTACTTGAAAGGACCTAGAAGTGGTGGTTGCAGCCAATTAGTGACCAGCTCTCAATCACCATATCCAGCACAACCCCTTGCGTCCTTGTAAAATGTATCATTTGCTGCTGAATCACTCGATCATCTGCTCTAAAACTCTAAAATCTTCCTTTTGAGTTGCTTTTGTCCTGTAAAATGTTATTGCAAGTCTAGTGGATTAGGCCATTCTTTAAGTAAAAACAGAGATCATTGAAAAGAAATCTTAGCTTAAAAATCCACTTTAGCAAATTAGAAAACAAATGAATGTGTGTATCCAGATCAAAACTAGCGGTGTAATTGGATGCTAGATGCTGCGCCTTTTGTGAGTTCTTGCTAAGCTTCTAAGAGGCCCATACCTGACTGACTAGATCAACCCTGATCTCTTCAGTATATATAACAAATAGCACAAAAAAAGGACCAAACTTTGTTTGATAGTTTTTCCTTCAAAAACAGACATGACTCTAGGCCTATGCATCTGCATTTGTATATCATAAGGATTCTTATAGAGGGTGATACAGAATCAGCCACTCCACATTAGGAACTGAAATTTGAATATTTTTTTTTTCAAGAATCATCTTAATAACGCTCAGAGTGGTAAATATTCAGAGTCTGGCCTCTTCTGAAGGAAACAGGGTACAGAAATTAAAATAGTAGCCTACTATTAGATTGCAACAGCTCCTGATTCACAAGTTCTCCAGGTTTATCTAGCCAGTCTTAAAAATTCAGTTAATACATAAGTCCTTGCCTTTCAAAATTGATAAATGTTATGGGCTCCATATTGGCAAAAATAATCTACACCAGCTGTATTTTCTCCAAGCTAATCTTCATTTAGCAATTTCTAAACAAAGAGATTTTGAAGTCATTGCTGTGTATAGATTGAAATTTCAGCACCCATGTAAAGATTGCGTCATCACCTGCCTTTCAATGCCTTGTCACTATCAAACTCTTGAGCCAGCATCCTGGAGCATTCATGAAATTATTTAACACATTGGTTCAACAACAATTTGAGGCTGGAATATTTTTAGCATCCCCTTTTATCAAAAAAGAAAACACAGCTATGGGAAAGTACAGGGCAGAGTAACCAAGATGATGAACAGATTGCAGCGAACTTCGTTTGAATAACATCTGCACCATCTGAAACTCCCCAAAATGAAACTCTTCCTGATATATTTACAACCCCTTCCGTCACATGACTTGAGGACATTCAAGGAAACTTTCAAAATAACAACATTCCACTGGAGAAAGAAGCCACTTCTTTGGCCAGAGAGTTGTTAACCTACAGAACCAGCTTTTGAGAAACACACTATCTGCTAAATCCACTTACACATTTAAGTATGAAATTAACAAAGAGTAACCCTTTTTATAGATCCCATCATAGAGTATAGCAAGGCTAGAAATATTAACTTGCTCCAAGCTCTAATTTAAGGTAATTTTTAGATAGATGCCTAATTTTATGCCATTTCAAAGCATCTTGGTTGCTTTTCTGAAAAAAAAAAACAAAAAAACACACACCCCTTTGATAGCCTCTTACATAACACTAATAATGTATTTCTCCATTAAATGAATACTGTTATACACCATAGGTGATTTCTTGAAATTGGTTGTATACATTATCAACTGATGCAACGTATTTTTTTCCAGGATTGTTAGCAATATTAGTAACAGCCCAGAGTGGCAGCTCTTCTGAAGGAAACATATCCAAACAAATAGAGTAGCACCTTTTAATTTCTAATTTTATGCCCCTTGCAATGTTGACAATCACGTTTGTGAGAATTTACCCTCCCCCTCCCTCAAGATCCCAGACATAGCCTTTGGCTATAGACAAAATTGAAGATTAAAAGTGATAAGTTTCTTATTTTATAAAATACAGCAAGTATCAATTAGTTGTATTTCCATTCATATTTACTTCATTTTTGGTAATATAATTCCATTTGAATATATATAGAACAATCTAAAAAATCAAAGCTATCAGATCTAAAAATGTTATAATTTGCCCACCAGAATTGCCATGTAAATTTAAAAAATGTTTCAGAAATGGTAGTTTTTCATGGCTTGACCAAACAATTTTGTACATTTACAACATTTCCCAAACTTACCAGTTCTGATGTGTCATTTTTTAAATACAATACCATAACTACTTTATATATAAAATTAAATGAAATTGCATTAACAAAACTGTGGATAAGAATGGGAACAAAGATGAAAAAAAGATAACTAAAACTGTAATATTCATTTCAGCTGCAGTGTTAATAAATGTTATAAAGTAAGAATTTTGTCACTAATAATCTTTATTTTGGTGTATATTCCAAGCTTATATCTGAGGTCATTAGGGGTATGGGTTTTATTGTCATAAATATGCTTACAAATATGCAAACAACACAAAATAAGAAAAAAAATAATAATACCCTTTTGTCTGATTGTGTTTCCTTCAAAAGATCCCAAGCACTACCATAATATTTACCAAAATATGGTAGTACTAGAGGAGAGGGGCTCATCAAAGAGAACAACCCAAATAAAATTACTGTCATTAGAATTCTCATTTTCAATATAGTCTAATAGGTCTAGGTTATATGCCAAATAAAAGACAAACAATAACATTCCTACTTTATAGAATGTTTCTATTAATTAAATTATCATTTTTCTTTCTGCTCTTATCCATGTTTTTAATTATCTATAATATTTTAATCCAGTTTTGTAATCAATCACTAGGGAAAAACTATATTTCTAGGAATTTAGACAGGAGCTGTATGTCATGCAATACAGCAAGAGATGAAAAAAAAAAGAAAAAAAGAAAAATGTATATGAGTCTTTCAGCTGCCTTTTACCTGTTAAGATCAAAACTAATGTATATTGTTTAGCCAGTATTTCACAAAGGATTATTATTTGGATACTTTACAGTCTTTTATAATTATCAATGGTTTGAACTATTTGTATTACTTCAGTACCTTGAATGTAAATTAACTCAGTGACCTTCAGGAATTATAGAAGTTTAAAAAAAGTGAAATAATTTGATTATTATTTATGGACTAGATTGCTTGTGTGTCAATAGATACTTGCTGTGTAAAAACCCGTTTGACGGGTTTGTGTCACAAAATTAGACACTATCAAGCTTGCAGTGTCTTACAGTGTTAATGACGTTGCATTTGGTAAATTCTACAGCTGCCCTTTATGGCCTGTTCAAATAGTTGGTATAACTGCATTGAAAAAGGGAAAATCTTATCAGGTATTTTGCCATGGATCACACAAAAAAGCATCACTGAGCGAGGGATTCATTTTGCTTTTGAAAGAGAATTTCACCATAGCTTCAAAGAAAAAAAAAGAGTTAAAGGTGCTTTTACTGAACTGGCCACATTTCCGGATATGCATAAAAAAATAATGGAAATCACTGGTGCTGCTTTGACAAACATTTTATCTTTACTACCCTATCTTTCACTATCCTTCATCTACCCTGGTAAATACACAGAGTGAAATTGCCAAATTTAAAGATAATCTTTGTCAGGATATTCACAAACAGGTGATTGAGAAATGTCCAGGAGACAAAATCCAGTTTTTGAAGAAGATAACCTTTTGGTTGAGCATTATATTTTGTTACAATGTTTACAAAGATATTGTATGAGACGCGTCCTCTCAGAAGACTTAAAAGGGGTAGAACGAAATTCCTAAAGAAACCATGGATTACAGAGGGTATTCTAAATTCTATAAGTTGGAAAAATGAATTGTATAAAATATAGCTAGATGAACCATCTGTCATTAATTTTCAGCAGCTAATAGAAGTTACAATCAGACAGAGAGAATTTGACTACCCCAAGGATGTTGTGAATTATTTATGTGAATATTTTTCTAGTGAGGGAGCTAAACTTTGCAATGATGCCCGGAAAAGAATTAAATGGTTTCCCAAAATAGTTCAGTTGGAAGCTCCAGCAGAAAATCAGTTGTTTAATGCTTGTGCTATAAATGAAGTGAGTAAAATTATCAGTAGAATGCAATCAAATTCAAGTGGTAATTATGGGATTTCTCTTAAGATTGCTAAATCAGTTATAACACCAGTTTTTTTTGCAATTTGATTAATAAATCTATGGAAAAAAGAATTTTTCCAGAAGTTTTCGCTAAAAGGTTGCTAAGATTTTGCTAAAAGGTTGTAAGGTCACTAAATAATACCATTGCACAAAGGAGGTAAGAGAGACAAACTCCCTTTCTTTTCAAAAACATATGAAAAGGTGATTGGATCCAGACTAACTGATTACATTAAAATAATAAAATTCTTAAAAATACTCAACTTGGTTTAGAAATAGATAACTTCAAAGACCACACTGCCTTTCCATGATGAAAAAATAAAAACTGATAGTAGGACTTCTTCTATTTTTAGTTTTTATAGGTCAGATTAAGTATTATTTGTCAGAGGCTGGAATAATCTTAATTGCAGACAATACTCTTTTACTTGTAGCTGCTCCATCAGTTGATCTACTTCTTGATAAAATGATGAAGGCAATGACAGGGTTTGTTGAGTGGGTAGATTTCAATCTATTGACATTAAATTATACTAAAACCAATTACATTTTATTTTCTTGGATATCCAGTATTGAAACCAATTTAGGATTAATAATAAATGGTAATCAAATAAAAAGAGTAAGGGTAACAAAATATTTGGGTTTTATGATTGATGAAAATCTATCATGGAAAACACATTCAAATATTACAGCTTCAAAGTTGTCCAGGTGTGCTTTGCAGAGTTAAAAACCTAGTATCCCAGAAGTTTCTTTGATTGCTTTATTTTGGTATTTTTTACCCATACATTTGTTATGGTTGCTCAGTATAGGCTAGTAATTTTGTATCCTGTTATAGAAGAATAAAAAAAAAAACAACAAAATGACACTGCTAAATTTTGTTTACTCATAATATTAATGAACTTTACACTAAGAATCAACTTTTTGATATTTCAGAAACAAGAGATTGCCAAGTTAGTATTTTCACATATAAATTTTCAATAATATTCTTCCCTCTTCTTTCAAAATGTTTTTCTCCATTAATAGTGATCTCTATATTCATGATACACAAGGGGCATCAAATCTGGTACACACATTTAGAAATACGGTTATAGACTCTTTTGTAATTAAAAATTTTACCCCCTCTGTATAGAATATTATCCCAATTGAAATAAGAAACTTGAAGGCTGCAGTTAAGAGATTTTTCCTTGCAAAAGAACAGTATGTTTGTATGTCAAAGTGATTTCTTTCTTCAAATTAACTTCATCTATACTACTTAATATATATATATATATATATATATATATATATATATATATAATATATATATATAGTGTTTTGTATACATTTTTAAAATAAAATTTATCCTATCTATCTATCTTATTATTAGAGCTATAGGCTATACTAGACCTTCAGGGGAGAGGGCACAAAATTAAGTCAGGCTTAATGTCTGTTATATTAGAAAAGAGTACAAAAATAAGAATCTAATGGTTCTGCTTTTATTTTATTAGGGAGTTTCCTTTAGGAAAGCATCTCTTCTCTAGTGTAGTTAGCTCACCAACTTAACCCTTGTGAATTATGCTTAGTATAAATGCTGCATGTAATAAAGCTGACTCCTTATCATTCTTTCTCTCTCCTTCTGTCTCCTACATGTTCTCCACTATGAATATTATGTTGCATGCTTGCCTTTTATGTTTTGCTTTGCATTATATAAGATATTTATACTTGGGTCTGAATAAATAATCTAACTTTATGTGATTTCTTGGTACTAATGTCTTATAGCCACCACACCCAACAAGTGAAGTTAGACTAATCCTATTAAAACAATTCTTGCTTCATAATATGTAGAATAATTCTAGCTAAAACATTTTGCATACAGACCACCTATAATTTACCCCCCCCCCCCCTAGTGTGTAAATATATAGCCCAAATTATATATTTCCACTGCATTTTTCCACCCATAACTTCTTTTTCAGCTGTCACAGCTGATTCAATCTACAAGTACATGGGCTGAAACAAGAGAGATGCATTGCAAGAATAGCTGTAACTTTCACAATTTGGGCTATATATTTGAATTTTTTTTTGGGTGGGGGTGGTAAAATAAAGCAAATCTGCATGAAAGATATGTTAGCTACTATTATTCTGCATATTATGAAGCAAGAATTGTTTCTTGCTTCACTTCTTACCAATTTCCCCATGTCTAGCATTATCCAAAATAGCCTAGGCTATTAATTCAAATTATTTTAGAATATGGATAGCAATGGAAAAGGAAATGATCATCAGATAAACTGAATCATACTGTAGACTATATAGGCATAATAAAGCAAGAATTTAATTATTTTAGTGTTTTATTTAGTTTTGCTAGGGTCTATAGTCCTTGCCTAGAGCTGCTTATGGGATCGACCACTAAATATTTCCAAATAGTTCATGGTAACAAACTGTAATACTTTGCTCTTTGTGGAAGATTTTGACTGTTTGTTCTAATTTTTTAAATACAACTCCTGAAACATCATGATCATTTAATTAAAACAAAATACTAATGAGATTTATTTCAAAGTACTGAAAACTTAGAATAGAGAGCAGGTAAATATTGAGCAGCTCAACTTACAAATAAAGTGAACATACCACTAGATGCCATTTTTTATGTTCTTTCTGAATATAATAATTGCTCTTCTTGCAAATCAAATTTAACCATTTTTTTACCCCTTGAAAACAATTATTTCTTTCTATTGTTTTATAAAGAGTTAAAACATTGGTTTCAAACTTACAAATTCATTATGAAATCCATTTTGTTGCATTAATATGTGAATAAAACTGATGATGCATATATTGACACATGATTGGTATCTCCAAAAAGAGGTATTTCTATAGCTTTGATTTTCAGCTATTTATTGCCATATACAATTCTTCTCAATTCCTATTTGGTAACAAGATGTTAGGGTATGACTTTTATATAATTTTGCTTAATTGGACTTAAATACTGGTATTTTACCCTAGTAAAATTGAAAAGGTAAAATTCTACTTTAGCTATTGATGGCTATCTTGTAAAGGGATTAGATTAGGAAAATGAAATTTTCATGGATGGTTCTACAGGCTCAATAATGTCCTGAAAAGGTATTATGAAGTACCTATCTCTACTCCCTCTCTCTCTAGAGGGTCCTGACCTTTGATGACTTATAAAATCTGTGTGTTATAAAATGAAACCTTTAAAAATAAATCTTCTGCTTAAATGAAGTATAACAAAATTATATTCAGTATCACAACTTAGCTCAATTCTAATTTACAAGATTTTAAAGCTATGCAAATACATTTCCTAAATTTTATAGAAAAAAAAACATTGGTACAACTGAAAATTTTAGTCAAATACCAGAATTTACATTTTCAGAACTAAAGCCAGAGAAAATGAAACTTATAACTGAAAATTAAAATGGATGGTTCTACAGGCTCAATGATGTCCTGAAAAGGTATTATGAAGTACCTATCTCTACTCCCTCTCTCTCTAGAGGGTCCTGACCTTTGATGACTTATAAAAATCTGTGTGTTATAAATGAAACCTTTAAAAATAAATCTTCTGCTTAAATGAAGTATAACAAAATTATATTCAGTATCACAACTTAGCTCAATTCTAATTTACAAGATTTTAAAGCTATGCAAATACACTTCCTAAATTTTGTAGGAAAAAAACATTGGTATTTTCAGAAATTGCATTTTCAGAACTAAAGCCAGGGAAAATGAAACTTATAACTGAAAATTAAGGCAAAATGCTGTTTTGCGTTTTGTAGAAGGAGTGGAGGTAGGTACTTTGAAATAGCTTCTGTGGACATACTTTAGTCTGTAGACCCATCCCTGTAAGTTTTAGTTTCCTAACCTAACCCCTTTCTCAAATAGCCTAGCCAAAAGTTGCTACAGTAGAATTTTATCATTGGGAACAAATGTTATAGGCTAACCCATTTTTATATCCATAAATATAGCCTAGTATGAAATTATTAGGCTATTTTCAAGGGTCCTAAAAGGGCTTAAAATTGAATTTGCAAGAAAAGCAATTAGCCTATTGTATTCAGAAAGATCACAGAAAATGGTATCTAGTGGTATGTTCACTTTATTTGTAGGTCAGTAATATGAACTGCTCAATGTTTACTGAAGAGCAAGGTATTGAGGAGGGGATAATCCCCCCCATACACATAATTATTTTGTAATACTTTAAGTTTTAATGTTGAAAAAAACGTATTTTTTTTCTTTTTTTCATCAGAAATGTTCTTCCTGAATCAACAGGGTCATCAATTCTCTCTTCAGACTTTCAAAAAACAACAATGGCCTACTAGAACTAAGTCAAAACCAAGACTAAAAATACCAGTCAGAAAAACAAAACCGTGTTGAAGTCGTGACCAACAATACTTTAAAGCTCAGTGCCCATTAGCATCGAAATTAATAAATAATTTAGCCAGGACTCACAGCTCCCAACTTCCTTCTTCTTCTTCTTATTCAGCAGACGGGCTTTTCAGTTGATACTATTTAGCCCTTTTCCTTTTGGCTCACTCTGTGAGATCGACAGAGCTATGGAGCTGGTTAATCTTATATGATTTGTATCTGCTCAGATTTCTTGAAGTATGTCTTTTGATACCAGTAGTTGAATTATAAGAGAGTATATATTGATCTCTGTGCTCTGCGGGAGAGTATGGTCAGCAAGACTCTTGGCTGTTAGTGGAATTTTGTGGTGTTTGAAGCATTCTAACATTTTACATCGCAGGGTATACTGTGCAGACGTCAGCATATTACATTCAAATAGGCAGTGATCTATTGTTTCATTCTTAAGATTACATGACCTGCAAAGGGGGGACGAGGGAACTTCGCCACTTGAATTAGGGATCTGATATGAAAATGCCTGAAAATTTAGCCCATTTGAACCTGACCGAATCCTATGATAAATCTTGGAAAGGTGCTTACTTGGGAAAGGTGATGGGGTAGGATTCTTATTATTTATCAGTACCTCTGTAAATCTCCAGCGGTAAATACTTGAAAGATAGAAACCAGTATTAATTCCTCTTCTTCTGTAGATAAGGACTTCAAAAAGTGTCTTTACTTAACTGGGCGACTGTGAGCGTGTCCGAAATCTCAAGTATGCGGAATTAATTTCGCATCCTTCTGGAATTCTTCGAAGAATTCTCAGTCCGGACTAGAATTTGATGTGTAATTATCACAGGGTTATGACGTCAAAAACCCCACGAAAAAATTCTATGAAATTGCAGCATTTATCTGAGGTTTTTCAGAAGAAACTAAAGAAAGATAGTGGCGATCAGTATCCAAAACATAAGGAAGACCAGAGCATAAGGAAGAAAAATCTGTTTTCAGAGAGATTTCAAATTCAAAATGTGTGACGGTGTAAGTGGCTAAGAATATCTCAGTTCAAAAAATTTTATTTGTGATCAGCAGCTTTTAGATGATTATTATTAAGGATGTAGATCTTCACCTTACTCAGTGATCATATAGCTTTAATTGTATGATAACTGCTAAATACAATGATCATTGACTTTTTGTTCTGTTATTCTTGAAGCAAAAAAAAAAAGCTGTTTCAAACAAAGAGAAAACACAAAATTTCTAATGCCCTGCTAAAGGATTGTCTCTAAGCAGAGTAATAGCTGATCAGCAGTTTTTTGATAGTTATTTAATAAAGTGATTGTTAATATTCTAGTTGAGTGACTTCTTGTTATCCCAGAATTGGGTAAGGTTAGGAAAATGAAACTTTCAGGGGTGGGTCTAAAGGCTAGAGTATATCCTGGGAAGGAATTCTAGAGTACCCACCTCCACTCCTTCTCCCTCTAGAGAGCCATGGAATTCGCCAATCTGACAGGTTTGTCAAAATTGGAATTTTGATAAAACAACATTTTATCTTAAGTTTTAGTTACCAGTTGCTTTTTCTCTGCCTTTAGTTCTAAAAATGCAATTCCTGTTATGAGTAGAATTCTGAGCCATATCAATGGTTTTTTTTTTCAAAATTTAGGAAATGTATTGGCATAGGCTATCTTTGAAACCTTATAAATTTGGATTGAGTAAAGTTGTGAAGCTGAAAACAATTTTGTTGTACTTCATTCAACAGAAGATCTATTTTGCAAGATTTCACTTGTATAACACATATTTTGAAGGTTGCAGCCCTCTAGAAGGAGAAGGGGTAGATGTAGGTACTTCAAAGTACCTTCCAAGGACACACTTTAGCCTGTAGATGCATCTCTGAAAGTTTCATTTTCCTAACATAACCCCTTTCTGAGATAGAAAGAAGTCAATCAACTAGAATTTTATCAAATGATTTTCTTTCAAGTAATATTGATCTGCCCTAAATAGGGTGATAATCCTGTCTTCAAGCAATCATCACATTAAAGCTGGAAACCCATTGTTAACATCACAATGGAAATAAGCTGAAATAGCTATAATTGAATAAGTATCAGTGCAGTATTAGCATTTTAACCATGGTCTATCTCCTTTAGAATCATGTTGAGTAATCTGAGCTACCTCTTCTAATCAGGACAGGGCTTCAAACTAATTTCCCATGCTTCCTCATCAGTGCCCCACTCTTTAGGCTAAAGTTTGACTCTTTCTCCCAACTCTTCTTTTTAAAACAGTAAGCAACTTTAGCATAAAGAGTGGGGCGTTGATGAGGAAGCAGCCCCTTTCATATACAAAGTAATTTCTGTTGGTTTTAAGTTTTAATGTTGCTCCTTAATTTCAGTTGAAAAAACTTGTTTTTTTTATTTAATTTGTGAACATTTTCTAATCAATGCATGTTTTGATTTTGGCTCTCCGCAGAGGAATAATTAAAACAAAATTTGCTTATTTTTTTGTGCTAAATGGCTTTCTCATAATTTTGATAAAAAAAAGAGCAGGGCAGGAACCCTAGTTGCCCTCCAATTTTTGGTTAATTCAAAAGGCAACTAGAACTTTTAATTTTTAACAAATCTTTTTATTAGTAAAAGATATAATTTTGTCCCAATTCATTAAGAATGACCCCTGAATCACAAAAGCTGTAGAATAAATAGTTGACATTACTAAAAATACTTTAGCGTAAAGATTGAGGTATTAGGAGGAGGTGAGCCCCTCATATGGGTAATAATTTCTGTTTGTTTTAAGTTTTAATGCTGCTCCTTACTTCTAGCTGAAGAAAACCTTTTTCATATTTTTTTTCATTGTTTTTTTAACTAATGCTTGTAAATCCTGCGCTCCCTTCATGGAAATTTTCTTCTCCCATGACAAATTCCTCAATGGAAAGCTCCCCCAGCATATCCCCCTCTTCTCAACCCCTCCCCCAACCAAAAAATCCTCCTGAAAACGCCTGTACACTTCCCAATAACCATTACTATATGTAAGCACTGGTCAAAGTTTGTAACTTGTAGCCCCTCCCATGGGGACTGTGGGGGAGTAAGCCGTCCCCAAAGACATAGTTATAAGGTTTATCGACTATGCTGAATATAATGGCTATCTCAGAATTTTGATCTGTTGACTTTGGTAAAATAATTAGTGTGGGAGGGGGCCTAGGTGCCCTCCAATTTTTTGGTCACTTAAAAAGGGCACTAGAACTTTTCATTGCAGTTAGAATGAGCCCTCTTGCAACATTCTAGGACAACTGGGTCAATACAATCACCCCTGGAGAAAAAAATACAAAAAACAAACAAATAAACATGCATCTGTGATCTGCCTTCTGGCAAAAAATACAAAATTCCACATTTTTGCAGATAGGAGCTTGTAACTTCTACAGTACGGTTCACTGATACGCTGAATCTGATGGTATGATTTTCGTTAATATTCTATGACTTTTAGAGGGTGTTTCCCCCTATTTTCTAAAATAAGGCAAATTTTCTCATGTTTCTAACTTTTGATGGGTAAGACCAAACTTGATGAAACTTATATATTTGAAATCAGCATTAAAATACGATTCTTTTGATGTAGCTATTAGTATCAAAATTCCATTTTTTGAGTTTTGGTTACTATTGAGCCGGGTTGCTCCTTACTACAGTTTGTTACCATGAACTGTTTGATTTGATACTCCTTTCACTAACTTCAGCAAATCAACAAAAAATTTGTACTTTTTATGTATAGAACCCCTCCTCTTTCCCTATTTGACCTAAGGTCAATGAAAAAAACTTTAAAAGCCTTAGCCTTTTTGACCTAGGGTCATAGTCTCAGAATCTCAATCAAACAGATGGATGGAGAAATAGAAATTGCAATGTCTGTGTTATCTATAGTTAACACATTTGATCCCAGAAAAGATTTAACAAATTTTATCATTGTCAAATCAAATTTAGCATGCTGATGAACCTGATATTTGCCTTGTAGTGTCCTTTTTCAAATAATATTTATCAAAAATAAAAAAAAAGCCTTTATTTTTGCTGTTTAAGATATTTATGATTTTACAGAATGTTATATTTGAGTGTGGGTGTGTGCTAGGATTAACAATGCTTATGACAGCAAAGGTCCTTCCCATTTGTGGCACCACAGAGTGTTGAATCCCTGACCCTAAACTCCTGAGTCAACTGTCATATTTGACATATATGAAAAAATGTATTTAATTTTTTTTGGCTCCTAAAGGTGTAGTTGAAAGTAGTTGGAGCCTTGGAGTGTGAATCCCCTTATTTGTCCTGTTGGAAGGAGGCTAGTACTCTACTTCAATTTTCATAGTTTCTTGTTAATCTTGTAATCACAATTTTTGCAATTTTTGTGTTTCTTTACCACTTCAATGGTGTTCTATGAACCTGTTCTTGTTCTTTGTAATATGCCTTTACTTTATTTGGGATATATCTGTAGGCTTCTCTTTGATACTCTACAATAGCATCCTTATTTAGATCATGTTGCATGTAGCTTTTTCTAAATGTTGTCAAGTCTCT
This sequence comes from Artemia franciscana, assembly GCF_032884065.1. Lineage (NCBI taxonomy): Eukaryota > Metazoa > Arthropoda > Branchiopoda > Anostraca > Artemiidae > Artemia > Artemia franciscana. The sequence goes on from NC_088863.1 coordinate 5,107,076, forward strand.
TAAGTCACTTATACCTGATGCTTTCCCTACTGTTTTAGTTGGTAAAAAACAAAAATCCAAAGAAAGTTCCCATTGAAAAGAGCCCAGAAGTGAGATTGAATTTATCAAAGCTTGGAGGTTTGCCCTTCAGTCTGTTGAAAGAAAACAGATCCATAATTGAAGCTTTGTTCATTTCAATCTTAAAAGTGACCTACATTTGTGACAATTCATTAAATGATTGTAAAGGGATACTTCTATTTATTTATTTGTCTTGTTTGAATTCCAAATGATTTTTTTTAATTCTTTAAATTGTTATACATTCCTTACAAATTAATTAGTTGCACCACAGTTCCATTTACAAGTTTTGACCTACTTTGTAACCCTTGGTCTCAAAATTGCATATAAATTAATTGAAGCTTGGGAACATAGAACTCCTGTCTGTTTGAAGAAAATGGATGGATGTAAGTTGGTTTAATTACACTAAAGTCCTAGGGTCATTGCAATTAAAATAAAACATTAAAGATTAACTATAAAGTACTTGACATTACATAAGTATAACAGTCACAAAGAAAAACCATTCACAAAATTTTACTTTTGTGCTCAGTTGCCAACCAGAGCAATTGCCTAAATTTTTAAACCTTGCAAAACATTCACCAGCCATCTCTCATAACCCACACTCTTGTCTATACATCAAAAATTCATTGAAAAGGAACAACTACCCTACTCTCATTTCTTCATTTGTATTTATGTTTAATAAGTTTAAAAGAAAGTTTATATGGCTAAGTCAGAAGCACAGTAAAGGACGAGGTGATCGTTTAGCCAGGAAGTGCAATAAGAAGCTAGGGGCCGGCCATCCTGTGCTTTTGCATGCCCTTCCTGCTTACTGTTCCCACATTTCTTTAGGTAACTTTTTAAAGTTGGGCCAATTCTAGCTGAGCTATCGGAGTCACATCACTGATCCCTGTCCCAAACCAAATAATCTGGTAATGCCAGGAATTAAACCTGTGCCCTTTGGACAAAGGATTCTCAAGCTAGAGAGCCAGCCACTTTGGAAGGAACACAAATGTGACCACACAACAACAATTGTTTGAAAAAAGAAAATATTTAAAAAAACTCAAGTCATAGTTGCTGCCCATAACCAATATGCATTTTATTTAGACAAGTTAAATTTAAGACAGGTATCAACAAAACTCCATCAGGAATTGTATTTACTTAAAATACAATAAGCAATATGAAAGCTTAGTTTTGTGATATTCTGGTCTTGAAATAATAGAAAATAAGAAAAATTATATGTTCTATTTGTTTTCCACAAGCTCATTTGAGACTGCAATGTGCCCATGGTGCACTTATAATCTCTCTAAAATGCTTTAAACAGAAGGATTTGAAAAGACAATTGTTCTGATCAACAAGAAAAATACTAACATAATTCTCTAAACTTGGAACTTTTTAAGACAACTTTTTAGCAAAGCAAATGCAAAACAAAAGAATTCAGCTAAAAGGTGGTAAAATATAGGACAAATCTAATTAGTCTAAATAATCAAGGCCTATAAACACAATTGCCTTCTAATCTCAATTCTTTGTGTTTCTGATCTTAGCAGCAGCTTTGTAATGGAAAATCTCAGTTCTATTAGCCTACTAGATATGGTCTAGATGGTTCTGGAGACATTTAGATTTTATTTTCTCTAGAGATATATTTAGTGCAGCAGTGCATATGCACTATGTTACAAATCTAATGATCACACAATTTGCATGACCCCTAGATTTCCAAGGCCAGAGAAAATTCGATCCTTGAATCTATTGATGACCTTTGATTGCCATCATAAAAAAGTCATGGGCCTTACTTATTTTTAGGAATAGGCCTACCAAAGACTATAGTAAATGCTAGATATACCCAGTGTCTGACCTAAGCTATCCAAAATCAAAGTCTTGACAATATGCATGCATTATCTGCAAGAGAAAAAATTGCTCCTCCATCAGACACAGCAAAAGAATGTCCAGTACTTTAATTTACAGTATTAGCAAAGTGATTCGGAGCTACATGGAAGCTATTTTCAATCTGATGGTTGATTTCTGTTTCTTCCCTTACTACTGAGTTGGGATTTGAGCTTCAAAGAACAAATGACGAAAACAGTTTTCGGACTGAGTATTCAGAATTAACCCTGCATCCGGATGCAGCATTCTTTGTGAAATAAAATTTCGGACACGGTCTCTGACCGTGTCCGATTTCACAATGAGACAATTCACAAAATGTTTTGGACAGTAGGTGTAGAATTTTTACGAAATCACGCCACTGCAGAAGAATTGGGGGCATTTGCCCCCCCTCCCCCAGCAAAATTTCCCCACGGAAAATTTCAACCCGGATAGAGGAACATACACAAACACTTTAAGATTTGAAAACCTCTATAGTGTCAAGCAGCCCATTTTCCCACCACCAAGAAGTTTTTCAACAGCAAGAAGGTTTAATTCATTATCGATGAAGTCACTGGTTGTAATTTCACTTTGTTTCAGAAAGACAGGGCTCAGCAAAACAGAATAGATGTACTCAGAATTTCTTCTTCTTTCCTTATGCTTTGGTCGAAGGGCTCCACTTGTCCATTACGACCTCTTCTTCCTGTTGGAGAACAGACCTCCAAAAATGTTTTCATCACGAGGGTCCATTTCCAGAATTTGTATGAAAGTATATCCTTTTTGTCATCTTCTCCTCCCTTCTGTTTGGTTTGTGGGAAGTGCGAGTACTTGAGCTACCTGTCCTCAGCTGTTCAAGGCCTAGAGGCCGGCTGGTACCAATACGGCTCTTTCTACTCACTCTCGCTCTCTTTTGCACAGTAGATCTACATTAATAAGCCAGCTCATTTTCATTGTCTTTCAGGTGAAAATGTAATGGAATCACAAGGTAACGTTTAATATCTTTTAAAACTCCAAAATCTCCGAGAAAATCGGAGTTGTTGAACTCTTTGATTAGTGCTTTTTAAAGTATGGTGCTGCTACGGTAGGCTGCAAGCCTTGGTCTCTTATCTTAGCTAAAAGCTTTCTTTTTTTGTAAAAGGGTCCTGACAATCAAATAGAATATGTTGGAGAAGGAGAGATTCTTCCCACTGGTAGCAAAATTTACACAATGGGCTTTGCGCCCGCTTGGCTGTCTTTTTCCATATTTTAATAAACTGACCCAGCACGGATTCAAAAATGTATAATGCTGCCCAATCTAGATTGAAATGGGGAAGAGAGCTATGGGGATAATTTGGTCCAAATACAGTTGATTCTGCTCTTCATTATATCCCTTATAGTTTTTTGGATAGACTCCAGATATTTGCTATCTGCAGCCTGCTGTGCAGTCTCATCTGCTACCTCATTTCCTTTGATTCCAGAGTGGCTGAGTCCGTGCTGGAACTAAACTTCTATTCCTTGTCTGGAAAGTTGTAGAAGGGAGTTCCTAATTGCTGATAAATCATAGTCAGGGGCTTTCCAATTTATTTTTGAGACCAACTGGAGGGCAGATATTGAGTCATTAAAAATAGTCACTTTTTGATGGTGGGAGGGATTGCAGGAGAACATTTAGAGTCATTTTAATGGCTTTCAATTCCCCTGATAGGACTGAGGAGTCATCAGAAAGTCTGAGGAGCAGCTTTAAATTAAAATCTGGTATGGATACGCTTGCACCTGTCTTCCTTTCTCTTCGCGATCCATCTGTATATACTTGAAGGTAATCTAGGTAATTCATTTTTTTACTCCTTAAAAATAGCTGAAGTATTAACTGTTGTGGAAGGTCATCCTTACTATTAGGGATCAGCTCGAGTATGACTTGAGGGGCGATGATTCTCCAAGGGGGGAATCTGGTATAAGTAAAGAATCTGATACAGTCTCACCTCTCCAATTCAAAATAGTTTCTTGTAACAGCCTAACTCCAGAGGGTAGTTTTTGGGATACGCTTCTTAGGTTCTTGAGAAGTGAGGAAGTGAGTGTGCTTAGGGCCGAAAGCTTGGATCTTCGTGAAGTACTTTTTTGATAGAATCTTCAGTGTCTCTTATATTTTTGGGACCCCAGCAATTCTCCTCAGGGTGTCAACTGGAGTGTGGCTGGGAAGACCGAAGGCTATCCTAATAACTGAATTCTGGAGGGTTTCAAGTATTCTAAGGTGCTTTTGTGATGGTGTACCATAAGCCTGGATTCCATATTCAATTATCCCTTGTAGATATAATTTATAAGAAATCCATCAGAGTTCTTGGGGATGATCTCCAAGAGGACTCTGATAGTCGCTTTATTAGAACCAGTCTTTTCAAAAAAGAGGTTTTGGTGGCTTCCAAATGTGTTCGCCATGTCAACCTTTTGTCAAAATGGGCACACAGGATCTTTGCTGAAGTTGCAACTTTTAGAGTTCTTCCACTTATCCTGATCTCTAGATTGGTGAGGGTATTTCTTTTCCTATGGAAAACTATGACCTTGGTTTTTCCGGTGGACAATGGGACTCCATGATCCTTGGAATGCTGTTGAATTTCTTCAAGATTTATCTGTGCTGCTTTTGAGGCTTTTTCTATGCTAGGGATTTTGTGGTATGTTAGTAGGTCATCAGCAAACATGCCTCTAATATCAGCGGTTGTGGAAGTTTTAAGGTCAGATACACATATCAGGAAAAGAAGAGTGCTTGAAATTGCTCCCTGCGGAAGGCCACGTTTCATTAATCGAGTGGATGAAAGTTCCTTCCATAGTCTTATATAGAAAGTTTGCCCTTCTCAATTACTTTAAATAAAAAGGCTTATTTTTTGTGGGAATCTGAACTTTAGCATTTTTGAAGTCTTTTTTTATGGCAACCATTATTGTAAGCTCCTTCAAAATCATACAAGACTGACACGGATATTTTTCCTTCTTCTAATCCTGTTTTTATAAGACTTTCTAATCTGACTATGTTATCTAGTGTGCTGTAATGTTTCCTGAAGCCTGCCTGCTCAGCCTGAATCAGCTCATTCTTTTCCATGAAACACTTCAGCCTTTTGAAGACCAATTTCTCTAATAATTTTCCTAGGCAGGGTAATATAGAAATATGTCAGTTGGATTTAGGGTCGTTGCTCGGCTTCTGTGGTTTGAGGACTGCTTTAATGATGGTGGGTGTCCATATCTGTGGGAAATTACAATTAAGCCAACACCCGTTAAATACGAGTTAAAATCGATAAATATTCTTGTTCTGAATTCTTCAGGGCTTTTTATTAACCATAGGTTGTCTACCTTGTCCATTGCAGGTGTTGAAGGAGTTTTCAAATTTTGAATAGCCACATTTAATTCATTTTTTGTGAAGGGTTTCAGTAAGTCGTCCTGATAAGGCAAAGATTTGGGTTGCTGTCCTCCTCTATGTACCTTGAAGCTGGGTACCTCAGGGGGTACTCAAAAGTATCTGCTAGGGCCAAGACTTTTGTTTTTCAGTTTGCAAGCTGACTCCTTCCTTTTCCAGAGGGTGACCTTGTGCCTGACTTTTGATTCGATTGCCATTCATGCGGGCTATAAAGTTGTGAATTTTCGTTGCCGGTAGCTTTGGATTAAGGTTAAATGAGAAATTGGACCATGTCGTCTTCTTTGCCTCTCCTATCGTTCTGTTAAAAAAAGCCTCTGCCTTCCTGAGAATTGTAAGACCTTCAATTGAAGGAAACCTATTCTCTTTCCTCAGCGCCAATCTCTTTTGTCTGACTGCCATCTCGCAATCCTGGTTCCACCAAGGCTTTGGTGGATGGTTTTCTATTGCCTTTCTAAATTCTTTGATCTTAGGTATAGAAAAGTCAGCTACTTTCAGAATGGTATTGTTAAGCAAGGTGGCAGCTTCTTTTGGATTGTGACATGCATCTACTTCAATGTAATTATGTATCCCTAGAAAATTCTGAAACCATGGCCAATTTTCTTTTTTGTTTAGGAATCGAGGGGGACTTCTTCTAAAATACTATCTATCCCATAAAAGGTTGTTAATACCCCATAGTGGTCCGTGAACAATTAATCAATTCTTTCAATTGTAATAGTATCTCCTATGGAGCTGCTTCCAACATTGAGATTTATAATGGAAGTGGTTTTACTTCTTGAGCAAGAATATGTGTTTAAATTCTCTGGGATTTATACCATTAAATTTGCTCCCTCTTCAATGATTTTTTCTATGCTCTTCCCTGTTTTATTTGGCTTTTTATCACTCCAAAGTTTTCTATGACCATTAAAATCCCCAACAATTAATAGCTCATCTTGTGAAGTAACAAACTTTTCAATATTAATCAAAAAATCTAAAGTTCTATCTGGGTTATAATAAGAGTATATTTTTATTCTTTTTTCATCTTTTCTTTCTACAAGTATACCAACATCATCATTATCTTGGGTGAGATTAATATTAATAAGGCTACTATGTTTAAGGTCTTCTCTGAAAAGAACAGCAACACCCCCTCCTCTTCTTAAAGAGCTCCCATCTTTCCTGTATATTTTATACCCTTGTATTTCCAATCTTTTGGCTTCATTTAGATTTGTTTCATGCAGGCAGATTATATCCTCTCTTCATTTATTGATATATTGTGTCAGTTGAGATATTTTCTTTTAATTTGCTAAAATCATGTTCCATTGGAGAACTGCATGGGATTTTTTAGACTATGAATCTTTGACAGCAGGGTTATTGACTGCCATCTTGTTGGGGTTTGGAAGTGGTGGGGTGATTGCTCAATTGGTCATTATTCTGAGCCATTTGGCTAGTGGAGTCCCAGAAACCTTCTTTAATGCTTATGGAGGGGATTGATTCCAAGTTCCATGCTCTTGAGGTCATCTCTTGAAATATATTATTTGCAGAGGTGAAAATGTCAGGGCCTAAGAATGTTTGAATAACTTCCATATTCAGGAGAGCTTTCACTGATTCCTTAAAGTTGCTGCTCTTGATAAGTTCCATTACAGCGATTGCTGTAATCATTCCTTCTAATATTTCTTTTGTCTCTCTCACCAAGGCATCTAATCTTGCACTCTGGGAGTAATTTTGATTATGAGTAGCTGGGGAAATTTCTGTTAGGGTTGTTGGTCTGGATATTCCAGTAACTGAGGTTGAATTAGGGGTTGATGCTACTGAGGCATAAAAAGTTGGATTTTGGATTTCTGTGGCTGAACTTCTACTCCGGCAGTTTTGTGTTGCTTTTCGGATCAAGGTCACCTCAATCAGCAAGTAAAGCACACGGAATTTATCAACTGCTTGGGATTGATGTACTAAAAGGTGCTTTTATTAATTTTTTTATATTTTTTAAAGTCGGTAACCAAAATACTTGGACTTTACCGACTAGCTCTATTTATTCTAATCAAAAGTGTTTTACTATTATTTTTTGTATTCAGTCAGCAAGTGGAACATTCGGAATTTATAAACTAGCCTTCATTAAATTTTATTTCTCAATCCTCAACTAGAACGATCGGAATTTATCGACTAGTTGAGATTGTTGTATTCAAAACTGCTTTTATTGAACTTTTGGCACCCAACCAGCAATTAAAACATTCGGAATATATCAACTAGCTGAGATAGCCACACTCAAAAGGGCTTTTATTAAGTTTTGTTACTAAGTCAGCAACTAAAATCTTGTAATTTACCAAATAGCTGAGCTTGTTCTACCCAAAAGTGCTTTTATTAAAAGTTTTATACCCATTTGGCAATTAGAATGCTCAGAATATACCAGCTAGTTGAGTTGGTTGCACTCACAGCTCTTTCATTAAAATTTTTGGTACTTAGCCAGCAACTAAAACATTCAGAATTTTTCAACTAGCTGAGTTTTTTTTATTCAAAATTGCCTTTATTAGCTTTGTTTATACTCATTCAGGAATTAAGACACTTGGAAGTTACCAAATAGCTGAGTTTATTCTACTCAAAAGTATTTTTATTAAATTTTTGGTATTCTTCCTGCTAGTAAAACAAACGGTATTTATCAATTAATTGAGTTTGTCATACTCAAAGTGCTTTTAATAACTTTTTGCACTCAGCCTGCAACCAAAACGCATGGAATTTATCAATTAGCTGTGTTTTTGTACTAAAAAGTAATTTGATTATTTTGTGTTGCTCAAACTGAAGTTAAAACACTCAAAATTTACCAAATAGCTGAATTTGTTGAGCTTAAAGTGCTTTTACAAAATTTGTTGATACCAAGTCGGTAACTAAAGCACTTTGAATTTACCATCTAGCTGAATTTGCTGTATCTAAAAGTGCTTTTATTAAAAATTTTATACCCATTTGGCAATTAAAACACTCGGAATATACCAGATAGTTGAGTTTGTTTTACCCATAAATTCGTTCATCAAATTTGTCGATACTTAGCCATTCAGACATTCGGTACAAAACATTCAGAATTTTGCAACCAGCTGAGTTTTTTTTATTCAAAATTGTCTTTATTTGTTCTTTTTATACTCAATCAAGAATAAAGACACTTGGAAGTTACCAACTAGCTGAGTTTGTTGTACTCAAAAGTATTTTATTAAATTTTGGTATTCATCCTGCAAACAAAACACACGGAATTTATCAATTAATTGAGTTTGTCATACTCAAAGTAATTTTAATTAATTTTTGCACTCAGACTGCAACTAAAACAAATGAAATTTATCAACTAGCTCTATTTTTTGTACTCAAAAGTAATTTGATTATTTTTTGTGCTCAAACTGCAATTAAAACACTCAAAATTTACCAAATAGCAGAATTCGTTGGGCTCAACGTGCTTTTACTAAATTTTTTAATACCAAGTCGGTAACTAAAGTGATTGGAATTTACCAACTCGCTGAGTTTCTTTTAGTTAATATTGTTCTTATTAAGTTTTTTGTATTCATTCAGTTGCTAAGACACTGATTTTTATTAACTCAAAAGTGATTTTATTAAAAATTTTTGATACTCAGTCAGCAGTTAAAACTGATGAAAACACATGAAATTTATCAACTAGTTTTGTTTGTTGTACTTGAACGTGTTTTTTAAAAATTCGTCGATAGCCAGTCAGTAACTAAAACATTCGGAATATATTAACTAGCTTGTTTTCTTCTAATCAAAAGTGCATCTATTAAATTTTTGGTATTCAACCTGCAACTAAAACACATTGAGTATATCAATTAGTAGACTTTGTTGTATTCAAAATTACTTTTATTAATTTTTTTCGATATCCCAGTCGGTAGCTAAAACATCTATAACTAAGACACTCGAAATCTATTAACTACCTGTGATTGCTATACTAAAAAGTGCTTTTATTAAATATTTGATACTTAGTCAGGAGTCAAAACCCATTTAATTTTTCAACTAGCTGAATTTCTTGTACTCAAAAGCGCTTTTCTTGTATTTTTGCTACTCTTTCAGAAACGAGGAATTTGCTACTGTGTCAGTAACATCCATAATTTATCAAATAGTCGAGTTTGTTGTACTTTGCTAAATTTTTTGGTATTAGCTTGCATGTAAAACCCATGGAATTTATCGATTAATTGAGTTGTTGTACTCATAAGTATTTCATTAAGTTTTTGATGCCTAGTCAGTAACTAAACACTCCAGAATTTATCAACTAGCTGACTTTGTTGAACTCAAAATTGCATTTATTAAATTTTTGTTACTCAATCAGGAAGTAAAACACAAGGAATTTATCAATTAGTTGAGTTTCTTGTGCTCAAAAGTGGTTTTGTTGAATTTAATACCCAGTCGGTAACCAAAAATCTTGGAATTCACCAACTAGCTGAGATTGTCGTACTCAAAACTGATCTTACAAACTTATTAGTATCCAGCCAGCAAGTAAAATGTTAGAAATTTGGCAACTAACTGATTTTGTTCTGACCAAAAGTGTCTTCATCAAATTTTGGTTACTCAATTATAAACTAAAACATTTGGAATTCATCAAATAGTTGAGTTTGCTGTACTCAAACGTACTTTTATTAAAAGTTTGTCACTCAGCCCGTAGGTAAAACACAAGTAGTGTATCAACTATCTGAGTTTGTTATATTCAAAAGTGCTTTCATTAAATTTTGTTATTTAGCCAACAAATAAAACAAACGGAATTAACCAACTAGCTGAAATTGTTACTATCAAAATTGCTTTTATTAAATTTCTTGTACTCAGTCAATAGCTTGGAGTACTTGGAATTTATCAAATCACTCAGATTATTGTAACCAAAAGTGGTTTTGTTAAATTTTGATACACAGTCGGTAAGTAAAACACCCGAAATTTATCAACTAGCTAAGATTGTTTTACTCAAAGGTGCTTGTATTAAATATTTAGCACTCTGCCAGCAACTAAAACTATCGGAATTTACCAGCTAGCTGAGTTTTTTTTAACTCGACGCTGGGTTTGTTGTACTCGAAAGTGATTTTGTAAAAATTTTTGATATCCATTTTTTTTTACTAAAACACTTAGAATTTTTCAACTAGCTGGATCTATTGTACTATAATTATAAATTTTTTTTTTATAGACTTTTAGCATTTACCCAGCAAGTTAAACATTCAAAATTTATCAACTAGCTTATTCTGTTATGTCCAAAAGTGTCTTCATTAAATTTTTTTGCTTGATCATCAACTAGAGCCTTCGGAATTTATTTATTAGTTGAGTTTGCTGCACTCAGATGTGCTTTTATTAAATTTCTGGCACTCAGCCTACACCTAAAACAGATGGAGTTTGTCAAATAGCTGAGTTTTTTTTTTCATAGTAAAAAGTGCTTTTATTGAACTTTGTTAACCGGCAAAAAAGTAAAACAAACGGAATTAACCAGCTATATGAGATTGATGCACTCAAAAGTGCTTTTATTAAATTTATGGTACTCAGTCAGTAGCTTGAAACACTTGGAATTTATGAAATCACTCTGTTGATTGTAATCAGAGCCAGTTTTATTTGATTTTTGATACCCATAAGGTAAGTAAAACATCCAAATTTTATCAACTAGTTGAATTTTTTGTGCTCAAAGGTACTTTGGTAAATTTTTAGTACTCAGCCCGCAACTAAAAACATTAGGAAATTATCAACTAGGGGAGTTTTATGTACTCAAAGGGGGTTTCGTTAAATTTTGATACTCAATCAGAAGCTAAAAGACTTTGAGTTTATCAAATAGCTGGGTTTGTTCTACTCAAAAGTGCTTTTTTTAATTTCTTATAACCATTTGGTAACTAAAAAACTTTGAATTTACTAACTAGCTGAGTCTATTGTACTCAAAACTGCTTTATAAATTTCTTACTATTCAGCCAGCAAATAAAATATTCGAAATTTATCAACTAGCTTATTTTATTCTGCTCAAAGGCTCCTTTATAAAATTTTTGTTACTCAATTATCAACTAAACCATTCGGAATTTATCAACTAGTTGAGTTTATTCTGCTCAAATTTGCTTTTATTAAGTTTCTGACACTCAGCTTGCAGCAAAAACACACGGAGCTTATCAACAAGCTAAGTTTGTTATAGTCAAAATTGCTTTTAGTGAATTTTGTTACTCAGCCAGCAAGTAAAACACATGTAATTAACCAACTAGCTGATTTTATCGTACGTTTACTTTACCCAATCGTGTTTTTATAAGAAAAAAGGGGTACCAGATTTGTCACTTTTTGATTCATTAAAATTTGATTCGTGTTATAAAATGCGTCCGATTCATTTTACTCAATCGCTTGTTATAAGACTAGTTTCATTCAACCCCCCCAAAAAATATTCATATAATTGTCTTGACCTGAGCATGTAATGTGCTCATTTAAGTAGGTCATTCGGTATATTGTATAATCATTATAGCCTTAGGCTTCCCTTTTCTGGACCCATTTAAGCACCACTACTATCCCAGAGGTAGGATATATGAAAGTAGGTGACATAGAACTTATTTACTCAGGCAGGAAGTAGGGGTTCACAAGCAGGGGGTAGGATGCATGACGAATAAGGAAGCTTCTAGATCCTGCTTTGGGTGGGAAAGTGTTACTAATTAGCTAGCTGCTTGTTTTACAACTAGAAATCACAAGGTATTGGTCATAATAATATTTGCTTCTGTAGAACCGACAGAAACAAATAGACAGGATATTAGGCAGACGTATGGTACTTTTAATACGGGATGTGAATGCACAGGCTGGTAGAAATGGGGATACATGGTATATTGGCATAGGTAAATTTGATGCAGGGAAAGAAAACAGTAACTGGTACAGACTGTGGCAAGTTTTCAGGTATAGCAATCTGATTGTAACCAATACGGTATTTGATTATGAAATGGCCTATAAGTTAACATGACCGTCACATGATGTTAAGACGATCAACATTTCTAACTATATCGTTGTAAGCAGAAGACTGACATTGTCGAAAACTGACAAGATACTACAGTATATAGGAGTACTGGTCTTATTAGCTATGGTAACGTGATCGAACGGTCAAAAGGGTCAAGGGTGCCTCCATTTGGATCGCCACTAATATCTCTCACCATCTCTTTGGAGGGTAAACGCCCCCCTGTCAATATACTAATGACAGTATTTATCGCGAACTCTTCTCCTACCCTTCCTTGGTTTGGGAAAAATAATCTACTCAGTTGTAGAAAATAAAACATTTGTATTTCTTCCAAAGGTACCTTCACAAAACGATTATCCATCAACTTCAACTTCGTAACTCAACTCTCAGCAAAGACTCTGGAAAATGGATCAAAATAAAATCACCGCTTTTTTTTTACATAGAAATGTTTTTAGGAGCGGACCCTGGCCAATCCTACAAATTAAATGTACAAAGTCAGAGGTATCTAAAGATATATAAATAAGTTGTTTGTCTGTGAATCTGTCGAGTGACGTCATGCCATCATGTCATGTCGTCATGAAGTTACTTGTTGTCATGTTTGTTAAGAAGATGACGTCATTAAAGGTATTTAAGACATTCGTTCACGGAAAAACGTTGAATTGTAAAATCACTGAAGAGCCTACAATGACAACAGCCGAGAAAGCTGCTCAAAGAGTCTATGCCAAAAAACTTGCTGCTGATAGAGAAAGTAAGAAAAGAAAGCGTGCCGAGGAATCACAAGAACAGCAAGAAAACAGGCTTGCGGCTGATAGAGAAAGTAAGAACAGAAAGCGTGCCGGGAAACTACCAGAGCAACGCAAAACCAGACTTGCTGCTAAAAGAGAAAGTGAAAAAAAGAAGGCTTGCCAAGGAATCACAAGAACAGCAAGAAAACAGGCTTGCGGCTGATAGAGAAAGTAAGAAAAAAAAGCGTGCCGAGGAGTCACAACAACAGCGTGAAATTAGGCTTGCGTCTCAAAGAGAAATCACCAAAAGAAAGCGTGCCGAGGAATCACAAGAGCAACCTGAAAATTTTCGCCTAGCATTCAGGTACAGCCCAGTCGATGATTATAGCTTGAGTAGATCTGTTCAAATCGGGACTATGTCTAAAATTTGTCCCTATTGCAGGGCCTTGAAATTTAATGGTGAAACAATGGGAATGTGTTGCGCCTCAGGAAAAGTTAAACTTCCTCTACTGGCTGCACCACCAGAGCCATTAAAGACTTTGATTACTGGAAATACGCCAGAATCTAAGCGTTTTTTTATTATCACAGATCAGAAAATATAACTCATGTTTCCAAATGACGTCGTTTGGTGCCCAAATCGAAAATCCAGATCAATTTATGCCTACTTTCAAAGTAAAAGGGCAAATTTATCATAGAGCAGGGTCTCTACTACCATTCTCAGGCGAGAATCATAGAATTTTACAATTGTACTTCATCAGTGATAGAAATTCTGAATTGAATGCACGTTGCGAAATTTTTCCCGATGTTGAAAGGACAATCGTTTCCCAATTGTAACATCTTTTCCAAGAAAATAATAATTCAGTGCGTCTGTTAGAAACAGCCATCGATTTGATGCCAACTGATACGCATAAAATTGTTATTTCCGCTGACAAAACGCCTCCTGGCCAACATGTGCATAGATTTAATGCTCCAACTATCAACGAAGTGGCAATCGTTATGGTTGGTAATCAGTTTTTACCTCGAGATATTATTCTTCATAAGCGAAACGCTCAGTTGGTAAGAATTGCTAAAAATCATCCATGCTACGATGCCCTACAATATCCTATCATTTTTTGGGATGGAGACGACGGCTATCACTTTAATATTAAATTGATAAATCCAGCCACTAACAAAGAAATGAATAAGAAAAGCAGTGCAATGCATTATTATTCCTATAGACTAATGATTCGGCAGGATGAAGACAATTATATTTCAAAATGCCGTCAATTGTTTCACCAATACGTCGTTGATATGTATGCAAAAATTAAATCAGAACGTTTGCTATTTATCCGTCTGAATAAGACCAAGCTCCGGTCTGAAGAATACATTCATTGCGAGATGCAGTTGTAAATGACGGTAATACCACAAACTTTGGAAGATTAACGATTTTACCTTCGTCATATGCTTGCAGTCCCCGTCATATGCATGAATATGCTCAAGATGCTATTGCGTATGTTCATCTCTATGGTGGTCCAGATTTATTTATTACTTTTACATGTAATCAATCTTGGGACGAGATATAGCAGCTTTTACTTCAAGCACAATCGGCGGTTCATAGACATGACATTACGGCCCGTGTCTTTCGGCAAAAGTTGAAATCACTGATGAACTACATAGTAAAACTTGAAGTGTTTAAGAATGATCCTTGAATCACAAAGGCCGTTTAATTAGAATAAATAGCTCTTTTGAAATTACTAAAAATATTTTAGCGTAAAGAGCGAGGTATTGAGGAGGGGACGAACCCCCTCATATACACAAAAATTTCTCTCCGTTTTAAGTTTTATTGTTACTCCTTATTTTCAGTTGAAAAAAAAAATGCACATGATAAATTCCTCCATGGAAAGATTCTCTCACTTAACCCTCTCCCCACCGCCAGAAAAAAAAACTTAAAATGTCGTCATACTTCCCAATAAACAATACTATGTCTAAACAATTGGCAAAAGTCATAACTTGCAGCCTTTCCCCCGGGGACTATGGGGGATTAAGTCGTTCTCAAAGACATAGCTATTAGATTTTAGGCTTTCTTGGAATTTTGATCCGATGACTTGAAAAATGAGCGTGGCAGAAGGCCTAGTTGCCCTTCCATTAGTTTAGTCACTTAAAAAGGGCATTGGAACTTTTAATTTTCGTTAGAATGAGCCCTCTCACGTCATCCTAGAACCACTGGATCGATGCGATCACCCCTAGAAAAAAATCCCCAGATAAACAAATAAACAAATACACACGCATCTGTGGTCTTAATGGTCCTTATAGTCTAACCCGTATTTCTAACTTTCCTTCTCATGGCACCATCTGCGGCTTCAAAGACCATTTCCCTAAATTTATTCAATTCATTTTCTAGATTGTCCAATGTTAGACTCTTTGGTTTGATATTAACCTGTTCCCAGAAAGTTCTTCCCAAATTCTCATCCTAGAGTTTATTAACCTCACAACTTCCCGGAAGGTGGTTACCCATTCTAAATTTCAGCTTTAGATTAACTGTTGAATTTTCACCCCTGTAACTGTTATTTTTTCATATAAATGACCTATTTTCTTTTCCGTAATTACATTTGCTTAGATTTGCCAATATGATTTTCCAGGATAAGTTAAAGTCTCAGTTAAGCTGTAAATTTTCAAGGTAAATTCTATTTTTGTCTTCCTGGACTGGGCCATTGATAGTTAATTATATTTAAAACTAGCTGTTGATGTCAACACCTAGTTGGTGGGGGCGCTTCGCGCCAACCCCCAAGCCCCACCGCGCGCGTAAGTCGTTACGCGCCATTGTAGTTGTGTCCCTGTGTACCACCTATGAATATAGATAAATAATATATGTGTTTTGAACTACGTAAAACTTGCGAATATACAACCTTCTTGGCTTTCCCATTGTCTGTGCATATACAAAGCCTTATGTACTTATAATGACGTCATATGCAAACGCTCTTTTTAAAAACAATCAAACATGCATACACACAACTCGTTTTTATATAGATAGATAGATAGATAGATAGATACAATACAAATTAACTGCGTAAAAGTTGCGAATATACAACATTCTTCGCTGTCCAATTGTCGCTGCATATAAATAGCTTGTCAGGTTTACCGAGCCTCGAAAATGCAACGTACAATTGTCCATGGGAAAAACATAGTAATTTCTATGTTTGGTTTCCACTAAATTGGTCATCCACTAAATTGTAGCTTTCAACATTCCTAATTCAAAAAAATCCAGTTACTCCATATTGCTTCTCATTGGGAACAGTTAACTGACCTAGGAATTTCCCGTGCTCAAGATTACGTCTCTTTTTCAAAATTAAAATCATCAGTTAAATTAAATTAATTTATTATAATAATATATAATAAAATTATATTAACTAAATTTCACTAAATTGTGGCTTTCAACATTCCTACTCCAAAAAAATACAGTTACTCCATATTGCTTCTCATTGGGAACAGTTAAATGACCTAGGAAGTTTCCGTGCTCGAGGTTACGTCTGTTTTTCAAAATTATTATTATAAGTTAATATTAAATTAATATATTATTATAATATACAATAAAATATATATTAACTAAATTTCACTGAATTGTAGCTTTTAACAATCCTACTCCAAAAAAATACAGTTACTCCATATTGCTTCTCATTGGGAACAGTTAAATGACCTAGGAAGTTTCCGTGCTCAAGGTTACGTCTGTTTTTAAAAATTAATATTATAAGTTAATAATAAATTAATATATTATTATAATATACAATAAAATATATATTAACTAAATTTCACTAAACTGTAGCTTTCAACATTCCTACTCCAAAAAAAAATACAGTTACTCCATATTGCTTCTCATTGGGAACATTTAACTGACCTAGGAAGTTTCCGTGCTCGAAGTTACGTCTGTTTTTCAAAACTAATATTATAAGTTAATATTAAATTAATATATTATTATAATATACAATAAAATATATATTAACGAAATTTCACCAAATTGTGGCTTTCAACATTCCTATTCCAAAAAAATACAGTTACTCCATATTGCTTCTCATTGGGAACAGTTATCTGACATAGGAAGTTTCCGTGCTTGAGGTTACGTCTGTTTTTCAAAATTAATATTATAAGTTAATAATAAATTAATATATTATTATAATATACAATAAAATATATATTAACTAAATTGTAGCTTTCAACATTCCTACTCCAAAAAAATACAGTTACTCCCATATTGCTTCTCATTGGGAACAGTTAACTGACCTAGGAAGTTTCCGTGCTCGAGGTTACGTCTGTTTTTCAAAATTAATATTATAAGTTAATATTAAATTAATATATTATTATAATATACAATAAAATATATATTAACTAAATTTCACTAAATTGTGGCTTTCAACATTCCTTCTCCAAAAAAATACAGTTACTCCATATTGCTTCTCATTGGGAACAGTTAACTCACCTAGGAAGTGTCCTTGCTCGAGGTTACGTCTGTTTTTCAAAATTAATACTAAAATAATATACCAAAAAAATATATTTTTTCAAAATATATATTAACTAAATTTCACTAAATTTGGGCTTTCAACATTCCTACTCCAAAAAAATACAGTTAATCCATATTGCTTCTCATTTGGAACAGTTAACTGACATAGGAAGTTCCCGTGCTCGAGGTTATGTCTGTTTTTCAAAATTAATATTATAAGTTAATATTAAATTAATTTATTATTATAATATATAATAAAATTATATTAATTAAATTTCACTAAATTGTGGCTTTCAACATTCCTACTCCAAATAAATACAGTTACTCCATATTGCTTCTCATTGGGAACAGTTAAATGACCTAGGAAGTTTCCGTGCTCGAGGTTACGTCTGTTTTTCAAAATTAATATTATAAGTTAATATTAAATTAATATATTATTATAATATATTATAAAAATATATTAACTAAATTTCACTAAATTGTAGCTTTCAACATTCCTACTCCAAAAAAATACTGTTACTCCATATTGCTTCTCATTGGGAACAGTTAACTGACCTAGGAAGTTTCCGTGCTCGAGGTTACGTCTGTTTTTCGAAATTAAATTTATAAGTTAATATTAAATTTATATATTATTTTAATAAACAATAAAATATATATTAACTAAATTTCACTAAATTGTGGCTTTCAACATTCCTACTCCAAAAAAATACAGTTACTCCATATTGCTTCTCATTGTGAACAGTTAACTGACCTAGGAAGTTTCCGTGCTCGAGGTTACGTCTGTTTTTTAAAATTAATATTATAAGTTAATATTAAATTAATATATTATTATAATATACAATAAAATATATTAACTAAATTTCATTAAATTGTAGCTTTCAACATCCCTACTAAAAAAAAAATAATACAGTTACTCCATATTGCTTCTCATTGGGAACAGTTAAATGACCTAGGAAGTTTCCGTGCTCGAGGTTACGTCTGTTTTTCAAAATTAATATTATAAGTTAATATTAAATTAAAATACTATCATAATATATTATAAAAATATATTAACTAAATTTCACTAAATTGTGGCTTTCAACATTCCTACTCCAAAAAAATACAGTTACTCCATATTGCTTCTCATTGGGAACAGTTAACTGACCTAGGAAGTTTCCGTGCTCGAGGTTACGTCTGTTTTTCAAAATTAATATTATAAGTTAATGATAAATCAATATATTATTATAATTTACAATAAAATATATATTAACTAAATTTCCCTAAATTGTAGCTTTCAACATTCCTACTCCAAAAAAATACAGTTACTCCATATTGCTTCTCATTGGGAACAGTTAAATGACCTAGGAAGTTTCCGTGCTCGAGGTTACGTCTGTTTTTCAAAATTAATATTATAAGTTAATATTAAATTAATATATTATTATAATATATTATAAAAATATATTAACTAAATTTCACTAAATTGTAGCTTTCAACATTCCTACTCCATAAAAATACTGTTACTCCATATTGCTTCTCATTGGGAACAGTTAACTGAACTAGGAAGTTTCCGTGCTCGAGGTTACGTCTGTTTTTCGAAATTAATATTATAAGTTAATATTAATTTAATATATTATTATAATATACAATAAAATACATATTAACTAAGTTTCACTAAATTGTGGCTTTCAACATTTCTACTCCGAAAAAATACAGTTACTCCATATTGCTTCTCATTGGGAACAGTTAAATGACCTAGGAAGTTTCCGTGCTCGAGGTAACGTCTGTTTTTCAAAATTAATATTATAAGTTAATATTAAAGTAATATATTATTATAATATACAATAAAATATATTAACTAAATTTCACTAAATTGTAGCTTTCAACATTCCTACTAAAAAAAAAAAATACAATTACTCCATATTGCTTCTCATTGGGAACAGTTAACTGACATAGGAAGTTTCCGTGCTCGCGGTAACGTCTGTTTTTCAAAATTAATATTATAAGTTAATATTAAAGTAATATATTATTATAATATACAATAAAATAAATATTAAATAAATTTCACTAAATTGTGGCTTTCAACATTCCTACTCAAAAAAATACAGTTACTCCATATTGCTTCTCATTGGGAACAGTTAACTGACCTAGTAGGTTTGCGTGCTCGAGGTTACGTCTGTTTTTCAAAATTAATACTAAAATATTATACTAAAAAATATATTTTTTCAAAATATATATTATCTAAATTTTACTAAATTGTGGCTTTCAACATTCCTACTCCAAAAAAATACAGTTACTCCATATTGCTTCTCATTTGGAACAGTTAACTGACATAGGAAGTTCCCGTGCTCGGGGTTACGTCTGTTTTTGAAAATTAATATTATAAGTTAATATTAAATTAATTTATTATTATAATATATAATAAAATTATATTAACTAAATTTCAATAAATTGTGGCTTTCAACATTCCTACTCCAAAAAAATACAGTTACTCCATATTGCTTCTCATTGGGAACAATTAACTGACCTAGGAAGTTTCCGTGCTCGACGTTACGTCTGTTTTTCAAAATTAATATTATAAGTTAATAGTAAATTAATATATTATTATAATTTACAATAAAATATATATTAACTAAATTTCCCTAAATTGTAGCTTTCAACATTCCTACTCCAAAAAAATACAGTTACTCCATATTGCTTCTTATTGGGAACAGTTAACTGACCTAGGAAGTTTCCGTGCTCGAGGTTACGTATGTTTTTCAAAATTAATATTATAAGTTAATATAAAATTAATATATTATTATAATATACAATAAAATATATATTAACTAAATTTCACCAAATTTTGGCTTTCAACATTCCTACTCTAAAAAAATACAGTTACTCCATATTGCTTCTTATTGGGAACAGTTAACTGACCTAGGAAGTTTCCGTGCTCGAGGTTACGTATGTTTTTTAAAATTAATATTATAAGTTAATATTAAATTAATATATTATTATAATATACAATAAAATATATATTAACTAAATTTCACCAAATTTTGGCTTTCAACATTCCTACTCTAAAAAAATACAGTTACTCCATATTGCTTCTCATTGGGAACAGTTAACTGCCATAGGAAGCTTCCGTGCTCGAGGTTACGTCTGTATTTCAAAATTAATATTATAAGTTAATAGTAAATTAATATATTATTATAATATACAATAAAATATATATTAACTAAATTTCACTAAATTGTAGCTTTCAACATTCCTACTCCAAAAAAATACAGTTACTCCATATTGCTTCTCATTGGGAACAGTTAACTGACCTAGGAAGTTTCCGTGCTCGAAGTTACGTCTGTTTTTCAAAATTAATACTAAAATAATATACTAAAAAACTATATTTTTTCAAAATATATATTAACTAAATTTCACTAAATTGTGGCTTTCAACATTTCTACTCCAAAAAAATACAGTTACTCCATATTGCTTCTCATTGGGAACAGTTAACTGACCTAGGAAGTTTCCGTGCTCGTGGTTACGTCTGTTTTTCAAAATTAATATTATAAGTTAATATTAAATTAATATATTATTATAATATACAATAAAATATATATTATCTAAATTTCAGTAAATTTTGGCTTTCTACATTCCTACTCCAAAAAAGTACAGTTACTCCGTATTGCTTCTTATTGGGAAGAGTTAAATGACCTTGGAAGTTTCCGTGCTCGAGGTTACGTCTGTTTTTCAAAATTAATATTTTAAGTTAATATTAAATTGATGTATTATTATAATATATTATAAAAATATATTAAATAATTTTCACTAAATTATGGCTTTTAACATTCCTACTCCAAAAAAATACAGTTACTCGATATTGCTTCTCATTGGGAACAGTTAACTGACCTAGGAAGTTTCCGTGCTCGAGGTTACGTCTGTTTTTCAAAATTAATATTATAAGTTAATAATAAATCAATATATTATTATAATATACAATAAAATATATATTAACTAAATTTCCCTAAATTGTAGCTTTCAACATTCCTACTCTAAAAAAATACAGTTACTCCATATTGCTTCTCATTGGGAACAGTTAACTGACCTAGGAAGTTTCCGTGCTCGAGGTTACGTCTATTTTTAAAATTAATATTATAAGTTAATATTAAATTAATATATTATTATAATATACAATAAAATATATATGAACTAAATTTCACTAAATTGTAGCTTTCAACATTCCTACTCCAAAAAAATACAGTTACTCCATATTGCTTCTCATTGGGAACAGTTAACTGACCTAGGAAGTTTCCGTGCTCGAGGTTACGTCTGTTTTTCAAAATTAATATTATAAGTTAAAATTAAATTAATATATTATTTTAATATACAATAAAATATATATTAACTAAATTTCACTAAATTGTGGCTTTCAACATTCCTACTCCAAAAAAATACAGTTACTAGATATTGCTTCTCATTAGAAACAGTTAACTGACCTAGAAAGTTTCCGTGCTCGAAGTTACGTCTGTTTTTCAAAATTAATACTAAAATAATATATCAAAAAAATTTATTTTTTCAAAATATATATTAACTAAATTTCACTGAATTGTGGCTTTAAACATTCCTACTCCAAAAAAATACAGTTACTCCATATTGCTTCTCATTTGGAACAGTTAACTGACATAGGAAGTTCCCGTGCTCGGGGTTACGTCTGTTTTTCAAAATTAATATTATAAGTTAATATTAAATTAGTTTGTTATTATAATATATAATAAAATTATATTAACTAAATTTCACTAAATTGTGGTTTTTAACATTCCTACTCCAAAAAAAATGCAGTTACTCCATATTGCTTCTCATTGGGAACAGTTAAATGACCGAGGAAGTTTCCGTCCTCGAGGTTACGTCAGTTTTTCAAAATTAATATTATAAGTTAATGTTAAATTAATATATTATTATAATATATTATAAAAATATATTAACTAAATTTCAATAAATTGTGGCTTTCAACATTTCTACTCCCAAAAAATACAGTTACTCCATATTGCTTCTCATTGGGAACAGTTAACTGACCCAGGAAGTTCCCGTGCTCGAGGTTACGTCTGTTTTTCAAAATTAATATTAAAGGAACAAAAAAAGACGAATCCCCAGTGATTCAGCCCAACTTAGAGAGCATTTGGTACAAAGACCTGTTTTTATCTGTTACCAGTATATTGTATCAGACTAACAAAGCTTCTTAACTACTAAGTTTCTTGCATAAGCCCTTCAGTGTGATGCTAAAGCCAAGTTCCAACTCTGGATCCTGTACTGCCAAGCTGAAATCATCCCCACTGTGCTACCATGGGGATAGGCCAGAAGTGATCTTGTACAATGAATGTCAGCAAGATATTTACCTCATGACCGATCTTCGGCAACGCTATAGATAAGGCTTCAATATTTTATAATTGTTATTCATTTATTTTTCCCCTGGGTTACTTCATATGGAAGGGTTTATCGTATAAGCTTCAAGAGGGGCTTATTTAATTCGAAATCAGAAGTTCTAGAGCCCTTTTTCTGAGTCAAAGTGATCGGAGGACAACTAGCCACCAACACGCCTTTTTCCCAAAGCGCATCTGATAAAAAAATAGCCATTGTGTTAAAAATAGTTCAAAGATCAGACAAAACCCTGAGGTCCACACAACCCCCCAGAGAATTGGGGCAAGCATTGTAAGTTTTGCCTTGGGGGTATATATAGTTCTTATGGAAGGGGTGTTCGTATAAACTTCAAAAGTTCTAGCCTACTTTCTAAAAGTCAAATGAGATTGGAGGCCAATTAGAGTTCCCCCACCCTTATCACCGAAACCCATCTGATAAAAATTTAAAGATAGCCATTTTTATTAAAAGTAGTTCAAAAATCAGATGAAAAAACCTTCGGGAATAACCCGCCAGTGTCTGGGAAAAAGCGTTGTAAGTTATACTCTAGGGACAGATAGTTCTTATAGAAGGGGTGCTCGTATAAAATTCAGAAGGGGCTCATTTGATAGGAAATTGAGAGTTTTAGTACAAATTTTAAGAGTCAAAAGAGATCAGAAAACCCCCATGACCTTTTTTTCCACAAACACATCTGATAAAAATTTCGAGATAGACATTTTGTAAAAAATATCTCAAAGATCAGATAACAAACACCCTGAGATTGACACAACCCCCTCCCCCCCCAGATACCGGGGTAGGCATTATAAGTTATGCCGCAGGGAAATTATATGGTTCTTAGGGAAGGGGTGCTCGTATAAATTACATAGGGGGCTCACTTGATAGGAAATTTAAAGTTCTAGTTCACTTTTTAACAGTCAAAAACAGATCAGAGGGCAGCTAGCCACCCCTCCCCTCACCCTTTTCCCCAATACCCATCTGATGAAAATTTTAAGATAGCGATTTTGTGAAAATTAGTTTAAACATCAGATAATAAAAACTCCGGGACTGAAGCAACCCCCGGTGATAGGTATTTTAAGTTAGGCCCTGGAGGCATATAAGGTTCTTATGAGAGGGGTGGTCGTATAAATTTCAAAAAGAGCTTTTGTGATTGGAAATTGAAAGTTCTATTTCCTTATTTTGAAGGAAACTAGAACAAAAGTTAAAATTGAACAGAGGGCAACTAGACCCCCCTCCCCTTACACCCTCTTTCCCCATTTGCATCCGTTCAGAATGTTTGAGACAGTAATTTTGTTAAAAATAGTTCTAACATCAGACAAGACAAACTTTGGGGTCAATACAGCCCCCCCCCCAAAGCTTAGAGGAGAGTGTTACAAGTTATGCTATACCCCGGAGGCATATAACGTTTCCATGGAAGGGATGGTCGTACATACTTCGCGGATGACTCAAATAATTAGAAATCGATCATATAAATTTCAAAGGGGGCTTAATCGATTCGTAACAGACGGCCGGACAGACACTATATTTTGTATATATACTAGCTGTTAGTGTGGCGCTTCGCAGCCCTCCCTAAGCCCCCCTGCGTGCGTGAGTTGTTACGTGCCATATTGGTTGCGCACTATTGTAGTTGTGTCCCTGCGTCCCACCTATGAATATAGATATATATATATATATATATATATATATATATATATATATATATATATATATATATATATATATATATATATATATATATATGTTTTTAACTACTTGAAACTTGCGAATATACAACATTCTTCGCTATCCTATTGTCTTTACATATACAAAGCCTTATATACTTATAATAACGTCATCTGTAAACGCTCTTATTACAAACAAACAAACATGCATACATACGACTTATTTTTATATAGATAGATAGATATACATATACAATATAAATTAACTATGTAAAACTTGCGAATATACAACATTCTTCGCTGTCCCATTGTTGGGAACAACAGCTGGACTTTGTTCATGTATTGGAAATAAAGAATTCGCCGAACAGCTTCATTACTGCTTATGTATCTTTCAGCCTGATATTGTGCAATTTCATCGATATTACTGATTTCGGACTGCAAGCCAAACACTGCCATGTCACTGACTTTATTGGCGTATTTACATATATAATTGATTGCCTTTATGGAGTTACAGTATTCAGAGTTTATGTGTGCATTAAATATTTTTGATAATAAAGGTGAATATGGAACAACCCACTGGTAATCTAGTTCGATGGTAGTACCGTTATGCTTCTTTATTATTGCTGTTTTACCTCCATCTTCATTAGATCTTCTTCTATATTGTGGGTAACCATCATTGCCATTAATTGTGTTGGGTACTAAAATTCGAGGTTATTGTTTTGTGCACCATCCTTTGACCATGCATGGTGAATTTTCATTCAGTGCACCGCAAGGTCCATGCATCAAATCTTTTACCAGAATATCATATAAGCCCTTATCGACATTTTCGTCAGGTATTTCTGTGGAAATTACATCGTCAATTTCATTAGAAGTAACTTTATCATGTAGCCAGATTAGTATATGTGCTTTTGGCAATCCTCGTTTTTGCCATTTCACTGAGTACATCCAGCATCGCACTGACCCAAACACTTTAAGTTTTACTATGTAGTTTATCACTGATTTCAACTTTTGCCGGAAGAAACGGGCCGTAATGTCATGTCTATGAACCGCCGATTGTCAATGAAATAAAAGCTGCTGTATCTCGTCCCAAGATTGATAACATGTAAATGTAATGAATAAATTTGGACGACCATAGAGACGAACATACGCATTAGCATCTTGAGCATATTCACGCTTATGACGGGGACTGTCAGCATATGACGAATGTAAAATCGTTAATCTTCCAACGTTAGTGGTATTACCGTCATTTAAAACTGCATCTCGAAAATGAATGTATTGTTCAGAGTGGAGCTTGGTCTGATTCAGGCGGATAAATAGCAAATTTTCTGATTCAATCTTTGAATACATATCAACGATGTATTGGTGAAACAATTGACGGCATTTTAAAATATAATTATCTTCATTGTGACGAATCATTAGTCTATAGGAATAACAATTCATTGTACTACATTTCTTATCCATTTGTTTTCTAGTGGATGGATCTATCAATTTATTATTAAAGTGATAGCCGTCGGCTCCATCCCATAAAATAATAGGATATTGTAGGGCATCATAGCATCGATATATTTCAGCAATTCTTACTAACTGAGTGTTTCGCTTATGAAGAATAATATCTCGAGGTAAAAACCGATCACCGACCATAACGATTGCCACTTCGTCGATAGTTGGAGCATTGTATCTACGCACATGTTTGCCAGTAGGTGATTTGTCAGCGGAAATAACAATTTTATTCGAATCAGTAGGCATCAAATCGATTGCTGTTTAAGCAGACGCACTAAATCATTATTTTCGTGTAAAATATGTTGCAATTGGGAAACGAAAGTCTTTCAACGTCGGGAGAAATTTCGCAACGTGCATTCAATTCAGAATTGCTATCACTGATGAAGTACAGCTATAAAAATGTATGATTCTCACCTGAGAATGGTAGAAGGGACCCTTTTCTATGATAAATTTCCCCCTTTTCTTTGAAAGTAGTCATAAATTGATCTTGATTTTTGATTTGGGCACCAAGCGACGTCATTTGGAAACGTGAGTTATATTTTCTGATGTTATATAAAAAACGCTTAGATTCTGATGTAGTTCCAGTAAGCAAAGTCTTCAATGGCTCTAGTGGTGCAGCCAGTTGAGGATGTTTAACTTTACCACTCTATCTTAATCAAGTATCTAATAATACTTTTTTTGAATAATTAGTATTCAAAAAAATTTAGTCTCTTCCAATTTTATTAAATTTTTTAAAGTGTAAAAAACTGGTAATTGCACAAATATTTCAATATAATTTGAAAATGGATTAAAGTAATTCGAAAACCTTAAAACAGAAACCCAAAAGTTTGAGGTTTATTAGAAATTGTTGAGCTTTAGAATGCTAGGTACTTAAAGAAAATTTTTCCAAGTGTCAATTAATGTCAAAAGATACAATGTTACCAAAAATTGAACACCAGGACGAATCACTGGAAAAACGCAAAACCAGGCTTGAGGTTCAAAAAGAAAGGGCCAGATTAAGAATGTGCAATTTTACGTCAACGAAGGTGTGTCGAGGAACCACGAAAGCAACGTGAAACAAGACTTGCAGTTGACAGAAAAAGTAAAAAAAAGAAGGCTTGGCGAGGAACTACCAGAACAACGCGAAACCAGACTTAATGCTAAAATAGAAAGTAAAAAACGAAGGAGTATCGAGGAACTACCAGAGCAAATTGAAAACGAGCTTGCAGCTCAAAGAGATAATGCCGAAAGAAAGCGTTCCGAGGAATCACAAGAGCAAAGTGAAAATTATCGCCTGGCATTCAGGTACAGCCCAGTCGATGATTATACCTTGAGTAGATTTGTTCAAATTGGGACTATGTCTAAAATTTGTCCCTATTGCAAGGCCTTGAAATTTAATGATGAAACAATGGGAATGTGTTGCGCCTCAGGAAAAGTTAAACTTCCTCAGCTGGCTACACCACTAGAGCAATTGAAGACTTTGCTTACTGGAACTGCATCAGAATCTAAGCGTTTTTTATATAACATCAGAAAATATAACTCATGTTTCCAAATGACGTCGCTTGGTGCCCAAATCGAAAATCAAGATCAATTTATGCCTACTTTCAAAGAAAAGGGGGAAATTTATCATAGAAAAGGGTCCCTTCTACCATTCTCAGTTGAGAATCATAAATTTTTACAGCTTTACTTCATCAGTGATAGCAATTCTGAATTGAATGCACGTTGCGAAATTTCTCCCGACGTTGAAAGACTTTCGTTTCCCAATTGCAACATCTTTTACACGAAAATAATGATTTAGTGCATCTGCTCAAAACAGCACTCGATTTGATGCCTACTGATACGCATAAAATTGTTATTTCCGCTGACAAATCGCCTACTGGCAAACCTGTGCGTGGATACAATGCTCCTACTATCTACGAAGTGGCAATCGTTATGGTCGGTGATCAGTTTTTACTTCGAGATATTATTCTTCATAAGCGAAACGCTCAGTTAGTAAGAATTGCTGAAGCTTATCGATGCTATGATGCCCTACAATATCCTATCATTTTTTGGGATGGAGCCGACAGCTATCACTTTATTAATAAATTGATAGATCCATCCACTAGCAAACAAATGGATAAGAAATGTAGCGCAATGAATTGTTATTCCTATAGACTAATGATTCGTCACAATGAAGATAATTATGTTTTAAAATGCCGTCACTTGTTTCACCAGTACATCGTTGATATGTATTCAAAGATTGAATCAGAAAGTTTCCTATTTATCCGCCTGAATCAGACCAAGCTCCACTCTGAACAATACATTCATTTTCGAGATGCAGCTTTAAATGACGGTAATACCACTAACGTTGGAAGATTAACGATTTTACATTCGTCATATGCTGGCAGTCCCCGTCATATGCGTGAATATGCTCAAGATGCTATTGCGTATGTTCGTCTCTATGGTCGTCCAAATTTATTCATTACATTTACATGTTATCAATCTTGGGACGAGATACAGCGGCTTTTACTTCATTGACAATCGGCCGTTCATAGACATGAAATTACGGCCTGTGTCTTCCGGCAAAAGTTGAAATCAGTGATAAACTACATAGTAAAACTTAAAGCGTTTGGCTCAGAGCGATGCTGGATGTATTCAGTGAAATGGCAAAAACGATGATTGCCACACGCACATATACTAATCTGGCTACATGATAAAATTACTTCTAATGAAATTGACGGTGTGATTTCCACAGAAATACCTGATGAAAATGTCGATAAGGGCTTATATGGTATTGTGGTAAAAGATATGATACATGGACCTTGCGGTGCACTGAATGAAAAATCACCATGCATGGCCAAAGGAAGGTGCACAAAGCAATATCATCGAATTTTAGTACCCAACACAATTCATGGCAATGATGGTTACCCACAATATAGAAGAAGATCTAATGAAGATGGAGGTAAAACAGCAATAATAAAGAAACATAATGGTACTACCATCGAAGTAGATAACCAGTGGGTTGTTCCATATTCACCTTTATTATCAAAAATATTTAATACACCCATAAACGCTGAATACTGTAATTCCATAAAGGCAATCAAATACATATGTAAATACGTCAATAAAGGCAGTGACATGGCAGTTTTTGGCTTGCAGTCCGAAATCAGTGATATCGATGAAATTGCACAATATCAGGCTGGAAGATACATAAGCAGTAATGAAGCTGTTCGGCGAATTCTTTTATTTCCGATACATGAACAAAGTCCAGCTTTTGTTCACTTAGCGGTACATTTACAGAATGGTCAACGTGTTTATTTTTCGGAATCCAACGTGCAACAAAGAACCTTGAATCCACCGGATACGAAGTTAACTGCTTTCTTTTCATTATGTCAAAATGATTCTTTTGCAAAAAAACTCCTAAATACTGAAGTGCCTTCATATTACACGTGGAATGCTAAAAATAAATCATTTGAACGTCGAAAAACAGGGTAAGTCAGTCGACGGCCAACCTACCATCTTCAAATATACCACGATAGGAAGACTCTACACCATTCACCCCAATCAACATGAATACTTCTTTCTCCGCCTGCTCTTTGTGAATGTACCCGGTCCGACGTCCTTTGAGTATTTGAGAAATATAAACGGTACTATACATGACACTTACTGTAGTGCATTCCAAACTCTAAGTTTATTGGAGACAGACCAACACTGGGATAACTGCATCAATGACGTGTGTGAAACGTCAACTCCAAATCAAATTCGTGCATTGTTTGGAATCATACAAACAACTTGCTCTTCTTCAGCTCCTACAGAGTTATGGGAGAAATATAAATCGAAAATGGCCGAGGATATACTCCATCCAAAAAGGTTAGAGACGTCAGATATGACTTTTGATTTTACATCAGAAGTTTATAACTACACTTTAGTTTTTATTGAAGATTTGTGCTTATGTAAGGCAAACGAACCTCGTCAGGATTTAGGAATGTCTTCACCTAATCGTAACGCTGCTGTTTCGACATGTGTAGAAAGGGATCGTGAACAAAGTTACAACACGAGTGATCTATTGTCGTATGTAAAAAATAATATTTCTAATTTAACGTCTGAGCTAAAAGACATTTATGATACGAAAATGCATTGTGTCGATAACAACGTTGGAGAAATCTTCTTTTTGGATGCACCAGGTGATACTGGTAAAACGTTTGTGATAAAATTGATTCTGGCATCAATTCGATAAAAAAATGACATAGCGTTGGCAATTGCATCGTCCGGAATAGCCGCAGCGTTACTGCCTGGTGGAAGAACTGATCATTCCGCTTTGAAATTGCCTCTGAATTTGCATTCTACAAAAACGCCCACGGGCAATATTTCCAAATCATCTGGGATGGGTAAAGTATAGCAGCAATCCAAACTTATTATTTGGGACGAGTGCACAATGGGACAAGAAAAATCGCTCGAGGCTCTGGAGCAATCATTGCGAGATTAGCGAGGAAATTCGAAACCCTTTGGCAGCAAATTAATATTGCTTGTGGGAGATTTCAGGCAAACATTACCTATAATACCTAGATCAACCACTGCAGACGAAATGAATGCTGGCCTGAAAAATTCCAATTTATGGGCACACATAAAGACATTAAAATTAACTATAAATATGCGTGTCCGATTGCAAAACTATGACTCGGTGAAATATTTTCAGATCAATTGCCGGCCGTTGGAAACGGAAAGCTCCCAGTACTCAATTTCAGGACGCATACAACTGCTTGCTGAATTCTGTAATTTACTGACGTCCAAAAATGAATTGGTTGAAAAAGTATTTCCGAATATTCTAACCAATTATAAAAATCATAAATGGCTAAGTGAACAAGCGATTCTGGCAGCCAAGAATAAAGACGTCCACGAAATAAACAATATTATTTTGACCAAGATTCGAGACCAGGCAGTCATTTACAAGTCAGTTGACACAGTTCTGGAACCAAATGAATCTCTTAATTATCCATCTGAATTTTTAAATTGCCTGGATCTCCCAGGGTTTCCACCACACGTGCTACAACTAACAATAGGCGTACCAATAATACTGTTACGAAATATTAACCCACCAAAGCTTTGTAATGGCCCGAGACTTGCCGTAAAAAAACAATGAAAAACGTAATAAAGGCAACAATTTTGACAGTGCCATTTAAGGGTGAGGCTGTTCTTATTCCTCGCATTCCCATGATTCCAATGGATCTGCCTTTTCAATTTACAAGATTGCTATTCCCAATTCGATAAGCATTTGCAATCACCATCAACAAAGCTCAAGGGCAATCATTAGAAAAATGCGGTATAGATCTTAAAACAGATTGTTTTTCCCATGGACAATTGTATGTTGCATGTTTGAGGGTCGGTAAAGCTGACAATCTATTTATATGCACAGACAATGGGACAGGCACGCTTTCTGTTCTTACTTTCTCTATCAGCCGCAAGCCTGTTTTCTTGCTGTTTTTGTGATTCCTTGGCACGCTTTCTTTTCTTACTTTCTCTATCAGCCGCAAGTTTTTTGGCATAGACTCTTTGAGCAGTTTCCTCAGCTGTTGCCATTGAAGGTTCTTCAGTCATTTTACAATTAAATATTTTTCCGTCCATGATCTTCTTACAATTAAAAATTTGTTTTTGAACGATTTTCTTAAATACCTTTAATGACGTCACCGTCATAACAAACATGACGACAACTAACTTCATGACGACATGACGTGACTCGACAGACATAACCCACAGACAACTTATTTTTATATATATAGATTTTAGATATTCTAAAATGAGACCTATTACGACCGGAACCATTCAAACAATTGCAAGAGCAACTGATGAAACAAACCCAGGTACAAATGATCATAACTCTGCAGATGAGAGTGAAAATCAGAGGAGACAACACAATCACGGTGGACACGATAACATTGAAGAAGAAATAAGGCTGTAAAAATAAGGCCGTAAAAAGAAGAAATAAGGCCGGATGCTTCCTTGCGACACGTTGAATCGAACCTGCGAACCTTTACTTTGAAGGTGACGAATGGTCCGGTACGCCATCACAAGGTATTTAATATTTTTGTTGTTGTGTAACAAGGATAATATAAGACTACAAATAATGCTATAATATATCTATCTATATATCTATCTCTATATATATAAAATTAAGTTGTAAGTATGTCCGTTACACTATCTATTTATATCAAAATAAGTTGTATGTATTTTTGTTTGAGGGTTGGCATATGACTTGTGAAAAATAAAGAAGAAAAAGAAAACTAAAAAAAGAAAAAAGGTAGAAAACTAAAAAAACTAAAAAGAAAAAAACTAAAAAAAAAATAAAAATTAAAAAAGTTTAAAAAAAAGAAAAAACTAAAAAAATGAGAAAATATATATATAAAAATAAAAAAAGCTAAAAAACTAAAAAAAAAGAAAAAACTAAAAAAGGAAAAAAAATTAAAAAGAAAAAACTAAATAAAGAAAAAACTTAAAAAGAAAAAACTAAAAAAAAGAAAAAAAAATTAAAATAAGAAAAAAATAAAAAACAGAAAAAACTAAAAAAGAAAAATACAAAAAAATTAAAAGAAAAAAAATAAATAAAAAAAAGGTAAAAAACTAAAAAAAAACTAAGGAAAAAAGAAAAAACAAAAAAAAAACAGAAAAGGCTGAAAAAGAAAAAAAAGAAAAAAAGAAAAACCAAAAAAGAAAAAAACTGAAAAAGAAAACCCAGAAAGGAGAAAAAACTAAAAAATAAAGAAGAAAAGGAAAACTAAAAAAGAGGAAAAAATAAAAAAAAAACTTTAAAAGGTAAAAAACTAAAAAAATGGATAAAAACTAAAAAAATAAAAAAAAATAAAAAAAGAGGAAAAAACTAAAAAAGAATACAAATTAAAAAAAGAAGAAACTAAAAAAAAACTAAAATAACAGAAAAGCTGAAAAAACATCAAAAATCTAAAAAAAGAAAAACAAAAAAGAAAAAAGAAAAACTAAAAAAGACTAAAAAATCAAAAAAAAAAAAAAAAAAAATATAAAGGAGAAAAATTAAAACGAAAAAAAGGAAAAAAAAATAATAATAAAAAATAAAAATAAAAAAAGAATGAAAAATAAAAAAGACAAAAACTAAAGAAAAAGAAAGAAAAATAAAAATCTAAAAAAAATTAAAAAAGAAAAAAACTAAAAAAGAAAAAAAATAAAAAATGAAAAAACCACAAAAGAAAAAAACTAAAAAAAGAAAAACAAAAAAAGAAAAAACTGAAAAAAGGAAAGAATAAAAAGGAAAAAAAGACAAAACTAAGCACAATGACAATCATTTAAAAAAAAAAAAAAAAGAGGTTTCAGTTTTTTTTCATCTTCTTTACCACTCTATCTTAATCAAGTATTCAATAATACTTTTTTTTGAATAATAAGTATTCAAAAAAATTGAGGCTCTTCCGATTTTATTAAATTGTTTAAAATGTAAAAAACTGGTAATTGTACAAATATTTCAATATATTTTGACAATGGATTAAAGTAATTCGAAAACCTCAAAACAGAAATACAAAAGTTTAAGGTTGTCAAAAGATAAAATGTTACCAAAAATTGAACACCAGGACGAATCACTGAGCAAAGCAAAGCCAGGCTTGCGGTTCAAAATGAAAGGGCCAGATTAGAAATGTGCAATTTACGTCAACAAAGGCGAGTCGAGGAACCACGAAAGCAACGTGAAACCAGACTTACAGTTGACAGAGAAAGTAAAAAAAGAAGGCTTGGCGAGGATCTACCAGAGCAAGGCGAAACCAGACTTGATGCTGAAAGAGAAAGTAAAAAAAAAGGCGTGTCGAGGAACTACCAGAGCAACGTGAAAACGGGCTTGCGGCTCAAAGAGATAATGCCAAAAGAAAGCGTGCCGAAGAATCACAAGAACAACTTGAAAACAGGCTTGAGGTTCAAAGAGATAATGCCAAAAGAAAGCGTGCCGAGGAATCACAAGAGTGACGTGAAAATTTTCACCTGGCATTCAGGTACAGACCAGTTGATGATTATACCTTGAGTAGATGTGTTCAAATGGGGACTATTTCTAAAATGTGTCCCTATAACAAGGCCTTGAAATTTAATGGTGAAACGATGGGAATGTGTTGCGCCTCAGGAAAAGTTGAACTTCCTACACTGGCTACACCACTAGAGCCATTGAAGACTTTGCTTACTGGAACTACGTTAGAATCTAAGCGTCTTATGGCTGTCAGTTACTCAAAGGACGTCGGACCGGGTACATTCACTAAAACCAGGTGTAGAAAGAAGCATTCATGTTGATTGGGGTGAACGGTGTAGAGTCTTCCTATCGTGGTATCTTTGAAGATGGTAGGTTGACCGTCGACTGACTTACCCTGTTTTCGATGTTCAAATATTTTATTTTTAGTATTCCACGTGTAATACGAAGGTAGTTGAGTATACAGAGTTATTTTTGCAAAAGAATCCTTCTTGCATAGCAAAAAGAAAGCAGGAAACTTTGTATCCGGTGGATTCAGGGCTCTTTATTGCACGTTGGATTCCGAAAATTAAACACGTTGACCATTCTGTAAATGTACCGCAAAGTGAACAACAGCTGGATTACGTTCATGTATCGGAAATGAAAGAATTCTCCAAACAGCTTCATTGCTGCTTATGTATCTTCCAGCCTGATATTGTACGATTTCGTCGATATCTTTGATTTCGTACTGAAAGCCAAACACTGCCATGTCACTGCCTTTGTTGACGTATTTACATATGTATTCGATTGCCTTTACGGAGTTACAGTATTTAACGTTTATGTGTGCATTAAATGTTTTTGATTATAATGGGGAATATGGAACAACCCACTGGTTATCTACTTCGATGGTGGTACCGTTACGCTTCTTTATTATTGCTGTTTTACCG
Source organism: Artemia franciscana (assembly GCF_032884065.1). Classification (NCBI taxonomy): domain Eukaryota; kingdom Metazoa; phylum Arthropoda; class Branchiopoda; order Anostraca; family Artemiidae; genus Artemia; species Artemia franciscana. The sequence goes on from NC_088863.1 coordinate 5,141,802, forward strand.
CCATCTTCAGTAGATCTTCTTCTATATTGTGGGTAACTATCATTGCCAGTAATTGTTTTGGGTACTAAAAGTCAAGGATATTGCTTTGTGCACCTTCTTTTGGCCATGTATGGTGAATTTTCTTTCAGTGCACCGCAAGGTCCATGTATCATATTTTTTACAATAAGATCATATAACCCCTTATCGACATTTTCATCAGGTATTTCAGTGGAAATCACATCATCAATTTCGTTAGAAGTAATTTTATAATGTAGCCAGATTAGTATATGTGCGTGTGGCCATCCTCGTTTTTGTCATTCCACTGAGTACATCCAGCATCGCACTGACCCAAACACTTCAAGTTTTACTATGTAGTTTATCAGTGATTTCAACTTTTGCGGGAAGACACGGGGCGTAATGTCATCTCTATGAACCACTGATTGTCCTTGAAGTAAAAGCTGCTGTATCTCGTCCCAAGATTGATTACATGTAAATGTAATAAATAAATATGGACGACCATAGAGACGAACATACGCAATAGCCTCTTGAGCATATTCATGCATATGACGGGGACTGCCAGCATATGACGAAGGTAAAATCGTTAATCTTCCAACGTTTGTGGTATTACCGTCATTTACAACTGCATCTCGCAAATGAATGTATTGTTCAGAGTGGAGCTTGGTCTGATTCAGACGGATAAATAGTAAACTTTCTGATTCAATTTTTGCATACATATCAACGACGTATTGGTGAAACAATTGACGGCATTTTAAAATATAATTGTCTTCTTCCTGCCGAATTATTAGTCTTTAGGAATAATAATGCATTGCACTGCATTTCTTATTCATTTCTTTGTTAGTGGCTGGATTTATCAATTTAATATTAAAGTGATAGCCGTCGGCTCCATCCCAAAAAATGATAGGATATTGTAGGGCATCATAGCATCGATGAGTTTCAGCAATTCTTACCAACTGAGCGTTTCGCTTATGAAGAATAATATCTCGGGATAAAAACTGATCACGGACCATAACGATTGCCACTTCGTCGATAGTTGGAGCATTGTTTCCACGCAAATGTTTGTCAGGAGGCGTTTTGTCAGCGGAAATAACAATTTTATGCGTATCAGTAGGCATCAAATCGACGGCTGTTTTGAACAGACGCACTAAATTATTATTTTCGTGGAAAAGATGTTACAATTTGGAAACGATTGTCCTTTCAACATCGGGAGAAGTTTCGCAACGTGCATTCAATTCAGAATTTCTATCACTGATGAAGTACAATTGTAAAAATCTATGATTCTCGCCTGAGAATGGTAGAAAGGACCCTGCTCTATGATAAATTTGCCCTTTTACTTTGAAAGTAGGCATAAATTGATCTGGATTTTCGATTTGGGCACCAAACGACGTCATTTGGAAACATGAGTTATACTTTCTGATCTGTGAAAAAAAACGCTTACATTCTGACGTAGTTCCAGTAAGAAAAGTCTTCAATGGCTCTGGTGGTGCAGCCAATAGAGGAAGTTTAACGTTTCCTGAGGCGCAACACATTCCCATTGTTTCACCATTGAATTTAAAGGCCTTGCAATAGGGACAAATTTTAGACATAGTCCCGATTTGAACATATCTACTCAAGCTATAATCATCGACTGGGCTGTACCTGAATGCCAGCCGATAATTTTCTGGTTGCTCTTTTGATTCCTCGGCACATTCTTTTCTTACTTTCTCTATCAGCCGCAAGCCGGTTTTTTTGCTGTTCTTGTGATTCCTCGGCACGCCTTCTTTTTTCAATTTCTCTTTTAGCAGCAAGTCTGGTTTCGCCTTGCCCTGGTAGTTCCTCGGCACACCTTCTGTTCTTAGTTACTCTATCAGCCGCAATCCTCTTTTCTTGCTGTTCTTGTGATTCCTCGGCACGCTTTCTTTTCTTACTTTCTCTATCAGCAGCAAGTTTTTTGGCATAGACTCTTTGAGCAGCTTCTTCGGCTGTTGCCATTGTAGGTTCTTCAGTCATTTTACAATTAAACATTTTTCCGTGAAAGAATGTCTTAAATACCTTTAATGACGTCATCGTCATAACAAACATGACGACAACTAACTTCATGACGACATGACATGATGACATGACGTCATTCGACAGACACACGGACAACTTATTTATGTATATATATATAGATTTGCCATTCCTATATCAAAGAGGAAGATAAAGAAGATATATCTTAACAGACAACATATAAATTGGAATCAGCTTTAAATAGCAACAGCTTACGAGCTGTTTATAACAAAATACTTTGTATAACTTCATAAATCAAACTGAAAGAGATTTATGAACTGGGTATAACTTGCCCCTCAGAGTGGTCACTTGCCTCTTGACAAATCCTTATTCAAGCACTATTTGAAAAGCTCATAGTTTGCAATAAAACCAAAAAACACTTCATTAGGTCATAATTTGGCATTAGATCCAATTCCTGAAAGTTTGTATTTCTTTTGGAAAAGTTGTGAGGTTGCCCAAATGGGTAATGTAAGTTAAAAATTTCAAACAAAGCAAGGAGCACTTTTAAGCTTTTAATCAGCACCAGTTTAAACTCATTCATAGACCTTTGGTTCAGTTGAATGAGAAGTCAGTTACATCACTTCAGTTGCATTGGTTACTGTTCCATGCACACCAACAATTCCATCATAAATGGCGATTATGTACTGGGTGATAAATTTGCTTGCCAGCTATGTAAATTTTCCGTCCTAGCTTGCACCTTCTATATTTAGCCATAAGTTTCACATACCAATAATTTTACTCTCTTTTAGTCGCCAGTCCTTGTGAAAGAGTATGGAGCCATAGATTACATAGACGTCAGTCCAACAGAACCATACAAAATTGCTGTTTCATGCTCCAGCAGGGTAAGTCTTATAGCTGAAATAGCATCCTATCTTTAGAAACTCCATTTGAACTACCATATTTAAATGACTATTTAGAGTGAAATTAGTGGAAATATCCTTAGAATAAAAAATTGTTAGTATGAGAAAACAAAAATGTTTTTCTGAATGTTTCTCCTTCTTTCCTCCCTCATACAATTTTGTGGGCTCTTTTTCATTTTTTTAGGGGATACTAATGTGTTTTAGAATTTTCAAACCACTTCGTTTTAATTTTTAATGTCGCTCCTTACCTGTGGTTGAAAAAACCTGTTTTTTTAATTTAATTTCTGAACGTTTTTGACTCAATGCATGTTTTGATTACTGCTCACCGCACATGAATAATTAAAACGAAAATTTGTATATATTTTTTTTTGCTATATAGCTTTCTCATAGTTTTGATCGGAAAAATTTGTTAAAAAAGAGATGGGGGAGGAGGCCTAGCTGCCTTTCAATTTTTGGTTACCTAAAAATGATACTAGATTTTTTTTACGAGTGTTTTTGTTAGTAATAAACATACGTACAACGGATAAATATAAGTTGTCTGTGTGTGTGTGTGTGTGTGTCGAGTGACGTCATGTTTGTGTGTCGACTGACGTCATGTTTGTCGACTGACGTCATTTTAAGGATTGAGCTGTATGCGTCATGAAGTTGTTTGTCGACTGACGTCATGTTTGTCAACTGATGAAACTACATACCGGGACACCGGGACACAAATGACGACCGGGACACAGGGAATATAAATGACGACCGGGAACCTCAAAGAGAAATTACAGACTGGGACACCCGCACACAAATCACGACCGGGACACAGGGAATATAAATGACGACCGAGACATAGGGACACAACTACAACGGGGACGCCGGGGGCACAGGCGGGATATATAAATGACGACCGGGACACAGGGATTGTTCAAATAGGAATTACAGAACGGGACACCGGGACACAAATGACGACCGGGACACCGGGACACAGGGAATATAAATGACGACCGGGACACTCAAAGAGAAATTACAAACTGGGACACCAGGACACAAATGACGACCGGGACACAGGGACACATCATTAGAATAATGAGGTATAGATCTGAATACGGATTGTTTTTCCCATGGACAATTATAGGTTGCATGTTCAAGAGTCAGTATACCTGACAATCTATTTACATGCATAGACAATGGGACAGCGAAGAATGTTGTATATTCGCATGTTTTACGTAGTTAAAACACACACATATATATATATATATATATATATATATATATATATATATATATATATATATATATATATATATATATATATATATATATATATATATATATATATATATATATATATATATATATATATCTATTTACAGGTGGGATACAGGGACACAACTACAATGGAGCGTAACTAATATGGCGCGTAACGACTTACGCGCGCGTGGGGGCTTTGGGGGGCGCGAAGCACCCCACCAACTAGTTGTTGGGGTGGCATGAAGCTCCACCCCAACAAGTAGTACTCATATACGTATATCATAATACGTATATAGTACATATATGATATGTAGAATACGTATATGAAAGGGTCCGCCCCCTTGTAAATACCTCACTTTTTACACTAAAGCTTGAATTTTGTACAAATCTTTAAGAATGACCCCTGAATCACTAATGCCGTAGAATAAATAGTTGAAATTACTGTAGCCTAAAGAGCATATTATTGTGGAGGAGACAAATCCCCGTATATAATTAATATTTTATGTTCGTTTTTAAGTTTGAATACTGATCATTACTTCCAGTTGAAAAAATATTATTTATTTTCTCATTGTTTTTTTTTTTAGTAATGCTGAAAAATCCTGTGCCCCCTTCAGTGAAAATCTCTTCCCTCATGGAAAAATCTTCAAATATAAACCCCTTCCTCGCCCCGACCCCACCCAAACGGAAATAGTCCCCCTGAAAACGTCTGTAAAGTTTTTAACTTGTGGCCCCACCCTGGGGACTGTGGGGGATTAAGACATCCCCAAAGACATATTATTAGTTTTTCGACTAAGGTGAACAGAATGGTTTTCTCAAAATTTTGCTCTGATGAATTTGGGGGAAAAGGCTCCTAGGAGGGGGTCAAGGTGCCCTCAAATGTTTTGTGTCACTTAAAAAGGGTACTAGAACTTTTAATTTTCATTAGTATGATCTCTCTTGCGACATTCTAAGACCACTGGTTTATACGATCACCCCTGGAGAAAAGAAATACGCATCCGTGATCTGACTTCTGGTAAAAAATACCAAATCCCAATTTTTTGCAGATTTTAGGAGCTTGAAACTTCTGCAGTAGGGTTCTCTGATAAGCTGAATCTGATGGTGTGATGGGTAATCAAATTGGTATTAAAATGTGACTCTTTTGATTTAACAATTGGTATCGTAATTCCATTTTTCAGAGTTTTGATTACTAATGAGCTGGGTAACTCCTTACTACAGTTTGTTACCACGAACTGTTTGAAAATTGTTCATATAGTTATACTAGAAATATTAAATTTTAGTTGACAAAATGAAAAGGATATTTAAGCTCATCTTAGGTAGAAATTAGATTAAAGAAACAAGTTTTTTTAACTGCAAGTAAGGAGCAACATTAAAACTTAAAACGAACAGAAATTATTCCGATAATATGAAAGGGGTTGTCCCCTCCTCAACACCCCGTTCTTTACGCTAAAGTTTGGCTCTTTGTCACAGCTCTGCTTTTTAAAAGAATAAAAAACCTTACTACAGTTCCTTACCACGAACTGTTTCATTTTCCTGATCTAAGATAGTCCTTTTGAACAAAACAGCCGCGTAACACTTAGGTGAATTTAGATTTAAATTACAAAAAAAAATAATAAAAACACATTCCAAAATTCCACATTTTTGTGTTTAGGACCGTGAAACTTCTACCGTAGGGTTTTTCTGATATGCTGAATCTGCTGGTGTGATTTCATTAAGGTCATTTGATGTTTCTCAAAAGTTGGGCAATTTTATTCAGACTCGTAATTTTTTATGGGTAGAATTAAAATTGATTAATTTTATGAATTTTGAATTACGATCAAAATTTGATTCTTCTGATGTACCTATTATTATCAAGAGTTGTTTCTTAGGGTTTTAGTTACTATTGAGTCATATTGTACAACACTTACAATTCGTTCGAACTGTTTGATTTCCCGACCTTGCATGGTCTTCTTAAGCAATAATACCGTGTCATGCTTAAGTATATGTAACTGTGCAATTATTTAAGGAAAAATCATTGTTTCAGCCGTAGCTGTGACTCAGTAAAGAGCGAACCACATAAAATTCTCAAAATATTCTGAAATATATTCCCTGTCACCGTGCCACCACTGCTATTTTGATGTCTACCTCCCTACCCCCAGGAAAGTCTTCTGCCGATGCCCTTGGCCTTTTCTTTTCGTTGGGAAAGTCCCTTTCTGGAATTTTTTTTTTGATTAATTAGTATTAGCAGGGATAAATCTTGCCTCCAATTTTTTTGCCTCCAATTCATAAGATTACAGAAAACTAGTGCTTCACTGAAAACACGAAACAGCATAGGAGTTTTGGTACGGTAAAAGTAAACCATTTAAGGACGCTTTTAAAAGTATAAAGTCAACTTTTTTAGATTCTTGTTTTAATTAATTTTTCTTTCGTTTAATTGGCATCACCTCTGCAAAATGAGCTCAGTCCAATGATTGACTTCCTTTTTTGGACCTGAAAAGGACATTTTATGATTATTTTATAGACAAGTTCAAAGTAAAGAAATATTGGTAATATTAAGCCTACTGACTCGCTTTAGAATTTTTATCACAACTTGAAATTTTCTGTTTTATACAGAAAAATAACTAGATTCCCAGATTTTACATAACGGTTGATATGTTCTTCATTTCTAGACATACTAGATGAGACCTAGTATTATATTTGGCTTTAGTGTTTTTAGTAAAGCGCTAGTTTTCTGTAATCCTACAAACATAGAGAGATATCATTCGTTGATTTATTTGCACTAGTCTTATATATATATATATATATATATATATATATATATATATATATATATATATATATATATATATATATATATATATATATATATATATATATATATATATATATGCTGTAAAGTAATAATTTTTCTTCGATTCAAGTTTCAACTTCGCTCTTTACTTCCCTCGGAAAAGCTTAGTTTTTTTTTTCTAATTAATCTTTGCTTGTTTTTGATTATAAGCCGCCTAAAGATAAATCACGGATGCGTATTTATTTGTTTGCTTGAAAATTTGCTTGAATTATTTGTTTGAGAAAAATAACTAGATTCCCAGATTTTACATAACGGTTGATATGTTCTTCATTTCTAGACATACTAGATGAGACCTTGTATTATATTTGGCTTTAGTGTTTTCAGTAAAGCGCTAGTTTTCTGTAATCCTACAAACATAGAGAGATATCATTCGTTGATTTATTTGCACTAGTCTTATATATATATATATATATATATATATATATATATATATATATATATATATATATATATATATATATATATATGTATATATATATATATATATATATATATATATATATATATATATATATATATATATATATATATATATATTATGCTGTAAAGTAATAATTTTTCTTCGATTCAAGTTTCAACTTCGCTCTTTACTTCCCTCGGAAAAGCTTAGTTTTTTTTTCTAATTAATCTTTGCTTGTTTTTGATTATAAGCCGCCTAAAGATAAATCATGGATGCGTATTTATTTGTTTGCTTTTTTGTTTTTTTTCCCAGGGGTGATCGTATTGACCCAGTGGTCCTAGAATGTAGCGAGAGGGCTCATTCTAACAAAAATTAAAAGCTCTAGTGCCCTTTTTAAGTGACCCAAAAATTGGAGGGCACCAAGGCCCCCTCCCACGCTCATTTTCCCCCCAAAATCACCGGATCAAAATTCTGAGATAGCCATTTTATTCACTATAGTTGAAAGTCTTAATAATGATGTCTTTGGGGACGACTTACTCCCCGCAATCCTCTTGGGAGGGGTCGCAAGTTACAAAGTTTTACCTCTGTTCACATATAGTGACGGTTACTGGGAAGTGTACGGACGTTTTCAGGAGGATTTTTTGGTTGGGGGAGGGGAATTGAGGTGGGAGGCTACGTGGGAGGATCTTCCATGGAAAAAATTCTCATGGGGGAAGAGACTTTCAATGAAGGGGGTGCAGGATTTTCTAGCATTAATTAAAAAAAATAATGAAAAAATAAATATGAGAAGTTTTTTTCTACTGAAAGTGAGGAGCAGTATTAAAACCTAAAACAAGCAGAAATTATTACACATATGAGGGGTTAACCTCCTCGTAATATATCGCTCTTTACGCTAAAGCATTTTTATTAATTTCAACTATTTATTCTACGGCCTTTGTGATTCAAGGGTCATTCTTATGGGATTGGGACAAAATTTAAGCTTTAGCGTAAAGAACGAGGTATCGACGAGGGTGAACCCCCTCATATACGCAATAAAAACATACGAATATAGAAGTTCGTTATGTAAGTTAATTCGTAAGTTACTTATATTTGTTACTAATGAAAATATTTGTAAAAAATTAAAAGTTCTAATTGCCTTTTTAAGTAATCAAAAAATTGGAGGGCAACTAGACTTCCTCCCTCGCTCTTTTTTTCTCAAAATCTTCCAATTAAAACTATGAGAAAGCCATTTAGCAAAAAAAAAAATTAATATACAAATTTCGTTTTAATTATTTATGTTCGGAAAGCCAAGATCAAAACCTGCATTAATTAAAAAACGTCCAAAAATTAAATAAAAATACAGGTTTTTTTAAATGAAAGTAAGGAGCGACATTAAAACTTAAAACGAACCGAAATTACTCCGTATATGAAAGGGGATTTTCCTCTTCAACACCACACTCTGTTTTAAGTTTTTTACTGTTTTAAGAGGTAGAGTTAAGAGAAAGAGTCAAACTTTAGCGTAAAGAGCAAGGCGTTGAAGAGGAAAAAACGCTTAGATTCTGATGTAGTTCCAGTAAGCAAAGTCTTCAATGGCTCTAGTGGTGCAGCCAGTTGAGGATGTTTAACTTTACCACTCTATCTTAATCAAGTATCTAATAATACTTTTTTTGAATAATTAGTATTCAAAAAAATTTAGTCTCTTCCAATTTTATTAAATTTTTTAAAGTGTAAAAAACTGGTAATTGCACAAATATTTCAATATAATTTGAAAATGGATTAAAGTAATTCGAAAACCTTAAAACAGAAACCCAAAAGTTTGAGGTTTATTAGAAATTGTTGAGCTTTAGAATGCTAGGTACTTAAAGAAAATTTTTCCAAGTGTCAATTAATGTCAAAAGATACAATGTTACCAAAAATTGAACACCAGGACGAATCACTGGAAAAACGCAAAACCAGGCTTGAGGTTCAAAAAGAAAGGGCCAGATTAGGAATGTGCAATTTTACGTCAACGAAGGTGTGTCGAGGAACCACGAAAGCAACGTGAAACAAGACTTGCAGTTGACAGAAAAAGTAAAAAAAAGAAGGCTTGGCGAGGAACTACCAGAACAACGCGAAACCAGACTTAATGCTAAAATAGAAAGTAAAAAACGAAGGAGTATCGAGGAACTACCAGAGCAAATTGAAAACGAGCTTGCAGCTCAAAGAGATAATGCCGAAAGAAAGCGTTCCGAGGAATCACAAGAGCAAAGTGGAAATTATCGCCTGGCATTCAGGTACAGCCCAGTCGATGATTATACCTTGAGTAGATTTGTTCAAATTGGGACTATGTCTAAAATTTGTCCCTATTGCAAGGCCTTGAAATTTAATGATGAAACAATGGGAATGTGTTGCGCCTCAGGAAAAGTTAAACTTCCTCAGCTGGCTACACCACTAGAGCAATTGAAGACTTTGCTTACTGGAACTGCATCAGAATCTAAGCGTTTTTTATATAACATCAGAAAATATAACTCATGTTTCCAAATGACGTCGCTTGGTGCCCAAATCGAAAATCAAGATCAATTTATGCCTACTTTCAAAGAAAAGGGGGAAATTTATCATAGAAAAGGGTCCCTTCTACCATTCTCAGTTGAGAATCATAAATTTTTACAGCTTTACTTCATCAGTGATAGCAATTCTGAATTGAATGCACGTTGCGAAATTTCTCCCGACGTTGAAAGACTTTCGTTTCCCAATTGCAACATCTTTTACACGAAAATAATGATTTAGTGCATCTGCTCAAAACAGCACTCGATTTGATGCCTACTGATACGCATAAAATTGTTATTTCCGCTGACAAATCGCCTACTGGCAAACCTGTGCGTGGATACAATGCTCCTACTATCTACGAAGTGGCAATCGTTATGGTCGGTGATCAGTTTTTACTTCGAGATATTATTCTTCATAAGCGAAACGCTCAGTTAGTAAGAATTGCTGAAGCTTATCGATGCTATGATGCCCTACAATATCCTATCATTTTTTGGGATGGAGCCGACAGCTATCACTTTATTAATAAATTGATAGATCCATCCACTAGCAAACAAATGGATAAGAAATGTAGCGCAATGAATTGTTATTCCTATAGACTAATGATTCGTCACAATGAAAATAATTATGTTTTAAAATGCCGTCACTTGTTTCACCAGTACATCGTCTATATGTATTCAAAGATTGAATCAGAAAGTTTCCTATTTATCCGCCTGAATCAGACCAAGCTCCACTCTGAACAATACATTCATTTTCGGGATGCAGTTTTAAATGACGGTAATACCACTAACGTTGGAAGATTAACGATTTTACATTCGTCATATGCTGGCAGTCCCCGTCATATGCGTGAATATGCTCAAGATGCTATTGCGTATGTTCGTCTCTATGGTCGTCCAAATTTATTCATTACATTTACATGTTATCAATCTTGGGACGAGATACAGCGGCTTTTACTTCATTGACAATCGGCCGTTCATAGACATGAAATTACGGCCTGTGTCTTCCGGCAAAAGTTGAAATCAGTGATAAACTACATAGTAAAACTTAAAGCGTTTGGCTCAGAGCGATGCTGGATGTATTCAGTGAAATGGCAAAAACGATGATTGCCACACGCACATATACTAATCTGGCTACATGATAAAATTACTTCTAATGAAATTGACGGTGTGATTTCCACAGAAATACCTGATGAAAATGTCGATAAGGGCTTATATGGTATTGTGGTAAAAGATATGATACATGGACCTTGCGGTGCACTGAATGAAAAATCACCATGCATGGCCAAAGGAAGGTGCACAAAGCAATATCATCGAATTTTAGTACCCAACACAATTCATGGCAATGATGGTTACCCACAATATAGAAGAAGATCTAATGAAGATGGAGGTAAAACAGCAATAATAAAGAAACATAATGGTACTACCATCGAAGTAGATAACCAGTGGGTTGTTCCATATTCACCTTTATTATCAAAAATATTTAATACACCCATAAACGCTGAATACTGTAATTCCATAAAGGCAATCAAATACATATGTAAATACGTCAATAAAGGCAGTGACATGGCAGTTTTTGGCTTGCAGTCCGAAATCAGTGATATCGATGAAATTGCACAATATCAGGCTGGAAGATACATAAGCAGTAATGAAGCTGTTCGGCGAATTCTTTTATTTCCGATACATGAACAAAGTCCAGCTTTTGTTCACTTAGCGGTACATTTACAGAATGGTCAACGTGTTTATTTTTCGGAATCCAACGCGCAACAAAGAGCCTTGAATCCACCGGATACGAAGTTAACTGCTTTCTTTTCATTATGTCAAAATGATTCTTTTGCAAAAAAACTCCTGAATACAGAAGTGCCTTCATATTACACGTGGAATGCTAAAAATAAATCATTTGAACGTCGAAAAACAGGGTAAGTCAGTCGACGGCCAACCTACCATCTTCAAATATACCACGATAGGAAGACTCTACACCATTCACCCCAATCAACATGAATACTTCTTTCTCCGCCTGCTCTTTGTGAATGTACCCGGTCCGACGTCCTTTGAGTATTTGAGAAATATAAACGGTACTATACATGACACTTACTGTAGTGCATTCCAAACTCTAAGTTTATTGGAGACAGACCAACACTGGGATAACTCCATCAATGACGTGTGTGAAACGTCAACTCCAAATCAAATTCGTGCATTGTTTGGAATCATACAAACAACTTGCTCTTCTTCAGCTCCTACAGAGTTATGGGAGAAATATAAATCTAAAATGGCCGAGGATATACTCCATCCAAAAAGGTTAGAGACGTCAGATATGACTTTTGATTTTACATCAGAAGTTTATAACTACACTTTAGTTTTTATTGAAGATTTGTGCTTATGTAAGGCAAACGAACCTCGTCAGGATTTGGGAATGTCTTCACCTAATCGTAACGCTGCTGTTTCGACATGTGTAGAAAGGGATCGTGAACAAAGTTACAACACGAGTGATCTATTGTCGTATGTAAAAAATAATATTTCTAATTTAACGTCTGAGCTAAAAGACATTTATGATACGAAAATGCATTGTGTCGATAACAACGTTGGAGAAATCTTCTTTTTGGATGCACCAGGTGATACTGGTAAAACGTTTGTGATAAAATTGATTCTGGCATCAATTCGATAAAAAAATGACATAGCGTTGGCAATTGCATCGTCCGGAATAGCCGCAGCGTTACTGCCTGGTGGAAGAACTGATCATTCCGCTTTGAAATTGCCTCTGAATTTGCATTCTACAAAAACGCCCACGGGCAATATTTCCAAATCATCTGGGATGGGTAAAGTATAGCAGCAATCCAAACTTATTATTTGGGACGAGTGCACAATGGGACAAGAAAAATCGCTCGAGGCTCTGGAGCAATCATTGCGAGATTAGCGAGGAAATTCGAAACCCTTTGGCAGCACATTAATATTGCTTGTGGGAGATTTCAGGCAAACATTACCTATAATACCTAGATCAACCACTGCAGACGAAATGAATGCTTGCCTGAAAAATTTTAATTTATGGGCACACATAAAGACATTAAAATTAACTGTAAATATACGTGTCCGATTGCAAAACTATGACTCGGTGAAATATTTTCAGATCAATTGCCGGCCGTTGGAAACGGAAAGCTCCCAGTACTCAATTTCAGGACGCATACAACTGCTTGCTGAATTCTGTAATTTACTGACGTCCAAAAATGAATTGGTTGAAAAAGTATTTCCGAATATTCTAACCAATTATAAAAATCATAAATGGCTAAGTGAACAAGCGATTCTGGCAGCCAAGAATAAAGACGTCCACGAAATAAACAATATTATTTTGACCAAGATTTGAGACCAGGCAGTCATTTACAAGTCAGTTGACACAGTTCTGGAACCAAATGAATCTCTTAATTATCCATCTGAATTTTTAAATTGCCTGGATCTCCCAGGGTTTCCACCACACGTGCTACAACTAACAATAGGCGTACCAATAATACTGTTACGAAATATTAACCCACCAAAGCTTTGTAATGGCCCGAGACTTGCCGTAAAAAAACAATGAAAAACGTAATAAAGGCAACAATTTTGACAGTGCCATTTAAGGGTGAGGCTGTTCTTATTCCTCGCATTCCCATGATTCCAATGGATCTGCCTTTTCAATTTACAAGATTGCTATTCCCAATTCGATTAGCATTTGCAATCACCATCAACAAAGCTCAAGGGCAATCATTAGAAAAATGCGGTATAGATCTTAAAACAGATTGTTTTTCCCATGGACAATTGTATGTTGCATGTTTGAGGGTCGGTAAAGCTGACAATCTATTTATATGCACAGACAATGGGACAGGCACGCTTTCTGTTCTTACTTTCTCTATCAGCCGCAAGCCTGTTTTCTTGCTGTTTTTGTGATTCCTTGGCACGCTTTCTTTTCTTACTTTCTCTATCAGCCGCAAGTTTTTTGGCATAGACTCTTTGAGCAGTTTCCTCAGCTGTTGCCATTGAAGGTTCTTCAGTCATTTTACAATTAAATATTTTTCCGTCCATGATCTTCTTACAATTAAAAATTTGTTTTTGAACGATTTTCTTAAATACCTTTAATGACGTCACCGTCATAACAAACATGACGACAACTAACTTCATGACGACATGACGTGACTCGACAGACATAACCCACAGACAACTTATTTTTATATATATAGATTTTAGATATTCTAAAATGAGACCTATTACGACCGGAACCATTCAAACAATTGCAAGAGCAACTGATGAAACAAACCCAGGTACAAATGATCATAACTCTGCAGATGAGAGTGAAAATCAGAGGAGACAACACAATCACGGTGGACACGATAACATTGAAGAAGAAATAAGGCTGTAAAAATAATACCGTAAAAAGAAGAAATAAGGCCGGATGCTTCCTTGCGACACGTTGAATCGAACCTGCGAACCTTTACTTTGAAGGTGACGAATGGTCCGGTACGCCATCACAAGGTATTTAATATTTTTGTTGTTGTGTAACAAGGATAATATAAGACTACAAATAATGCTATAATATATCTATCTATATATCTATCTCTATATATATAAAATTAAGTTGTAAGTATGTCCGTTACACTATCTATTTATATCAAAATAAGTTGTATGTATTTTTGTTTGAGGGTTGGCATATGACTTGTGAAAAATAAAGAAGAAAAAGAAAACTAAAAAAAGAAAAAAGGTAGAAAACTAAAAAAACTAAAAAGAAAAAAACTAAAAAAAAAATAAAAATTAAAAAAGTTTAAAAAAAAGAAAAAACTAAAAAAATGAGAAAATATATATATAAAAATAAAAAAAGCTAAAAAACTAAAAAAAAGAAAAAACTAAAAAAGGAAAAAAAATTAAAAGGAAAAAACTAAATAAAGAAAAAACTTAAAAAGAAAGAACTAAAAAAAAGAAAAAAAATTAAAATAAGAAAAAACTAAAAAACAGAAAAAACTAAAAAAGAAAAATACAAAAAAATTAAAAGAAAAAAAAAAAATAAAAAAAAGGTAAAAAACTAAAAAAAAACTAAGGAAAAAAGAAAAAACAAAAAAAAACAGAAAAGGCTGAAAAAGAAAAAAAAAGAAAAAAAGAAAAACCAAAAAAGAAAAAAACTGAAAAAGAAAACCCAGAAAGGAGAAAAAACTAAAAAATAAAGAAGAAAAGGAAAACTAAAAAAGAGGAAAAAATAAAAAAAAAACTTTAAAAGGTAAAAAACTAAAAAAATGGATAAAAACTAAAAAAATAAAAAAAATAAAAAAAGAGGAAAAAACTAAAAAAGAATACAAATTAAAAAAAGAAGAAACTAAAAAAAAACTAAAATAACAGAAAAGCTGAAAAAACATCAAAAATCTAAAAAAAGAAAAACAAAAAAGAAAAAAGAAAAACTAAAAAAGACTAAAAAATCAAAAAAAAAAAAAAAAAATATAAAGGAGAAAAATTAAAACGAAAAAAAGGAAAATAAAAATAATAATAAAAAATAAAAATAAAAAAAGAATGAAAAATAAAAAAGACAAAAACTAAAGAAAAAGAAAGAAAAATAAAAATCTAAAAAAAATTAAAAAAGAAAAAAACTAAAAAAGAAAAAAAATAAAAAATGAAAAAACCACAAAAGAAAAAAACTAAAAAAAGAAAAACAAAAAGAGAAAAAACTGAAAAAAGGAAAGAATAAAAAGGAAAAAAAGACAAAACTAAGCACAATGACAATCATTTAAAAAAACAAAACAAAAAAGAGGTTTCAGTTTTTTTTCATCTTCTTTACCACTCTATCTTAATCAAGTATTCAATAATACTTTTTTTTGAATAATAAGTATTCAAAAAAATTGAGGCTCTTCCGATTTTATTAAATTGTTTAAAATGTAAAAAACTGGTAATTGTACAAATATTTCAATATATTTTGACAATGGATTAAAGTAATTCGAAAACCTCAAAACAGAAATACAAAAGTTTAAGGTTGTCAAAAGATAAAATGTTACCAAAAATTGAACACCAGGACGAATCACTGAGCAAAGCAAAGCCAGGCTTGCGGTTCAAAATGAAAGGGCCAGATTAGAAATGTGCAATTTACGTCAACAAAGGCGAGTCGAGGAACCACGAAAGCAACGTGAAACCAGACTTACAGTTGACAGAGAAAGTAAAAAAAGAAGGCTTGGCGAGGATCTACCAGAGCAAGGCGAAACCAGACTTGATGCTGAAAGAGAAAGTAAAAAAAGAAGGCGTGTCGAGGAACTACCAGAGCAACGTGAAAACGGGCTTGCGGCTCAAAGAGATAATGCCAAAAGAAAGCGTGCCGAAGAATCACAAGAACAACTTGAAAACAGGCTTGAGGTTCAAAGAGATAAAGCCAAAAGAAAGCGTGCCGAGGAATCACAAGAGTGACGTGAAAATTTTCACCTGGCATTCAGGTACAGACCAGTTGATGATTATACCTTGAGTAGATGTGTTCAAATGGGGACTATTTCTAAAATGTGTCCCTATAACAAGGCCTTGAAATTTAATGGTGAAACGATGGGAATGTGTTGCACCTCAGGAAAAGTTGAACTTCCTACACTGGCTACACCACTAGAGCCATTGAAGACTTTGCTTACTGGAACTACGTTAGAATCTAAGCGTCTTATGGCTGTCAGTTACTCAAAGGACGTCGGACCGGGTACATTCACTAAAACCAGGTGTAGAAAGAAGCATTCATGTTGATTGGGGTGAACGGTGTAGAGTCTTCCTATCGTGGTATCTTTGAAGATGGTAGGTTCACCGTCGACTGACTTACCCTGTTTTCGATGTTCAAATATTTTATTTTTAGTATTCCACGTGTAATACGAAGGCACTTCAGTATACAGAGTTATTTTTGCAAAAGAATCCTTTTTGCATAGCAAAAAGAAAGCAGTTAACTTTGTATCCTTTGGATTCAGGGCTCTTTATTGCACGTTGGATTCCGAAAATTAAACACGTTGACCATTCTGTAAATGTACCGCAAAGTGAACAACAGCTGGATTACGTTCATGTATCGGAAATGAAAGAATTCTCCAAACAGCTTCATTGCTGCTTATGTATCTTCCAGCCTGATATTGTACGATTTCGTCGATATCTTTGATTCGTACTGCAAGCCAAACACTGCCATGTCACTGCCTTTGTTGACGTATTTACATATGTATTCGATTGCCTTTACGGAGTTACAGTATTTAACGTTTATGTGTGCATTAAATGTTTTTGATTATAATGGGGAATATGGAACAACCCACTGGTTATCTACTTCGATGGTGGTACTGTTACGCTTCTTTATTATTGCTGTTTTACCGCCATCTTCAGTAGATCTTCTTCTATATTGTGGGTAACTATCATTGCCAGTAATTGTTTTGGGTACTAAAAGTCAAGGATATTGCTTTGTGCACCTTCTTTTGGCCATGTATGGTGAATTTTCTTTCAGTGCACCGCAAGGTCCATGTATCATATTTTTTACAATAAGATCATATAACCCCTTATCGACATTTTCATCAGGTATTTCAGTGGAAATCACATCATCAATTTCGTTAGAAGTAATTTTATAATGTAGCCAGATTAGTATATGTGCGTGTGGCCATCCTCGTTTTTGTCATTCCACTGAGTACATCCAGCATCGCACTGACCCAAACACTTCAAGTTTTACTATGTAGTTTATCAGTGATTTCAACTTTTGCGGGAAGACACGGGGCGTAATGTCATCTCTATGAACCACTGATTGTCCTTGAAGTAAAAGCTGCTGTATCTCGTCCCAAGATTGATTACATGTAAATGTAATAAATAAATATGGACGACCATAGAGACGAACATACGCAATAGCCTCTTGAGCATATTCATGCATATGACGGGGACTGCCAGCACATGACGAAGGTAAAATCGTTAATCTTCCAACGTTTGTGGTATTACCGTCATTTACAACTGCATCTCGCAAATGAATGTATTGTTCAGAGTGGAGCTTGGTCTGATTCAGACGGATAAATAGTAAACTTTCTGATTCAATTTTTGCATACATATCAACGACGTATTGGTGAAACAATTGACGGCATTTTAAAATATAATTGTCATCTTCCTGCCGAATTATTAGTGTATAGGAATAATAACGCATTGCACTGCATTTCTTATTCATTTCTTTGTTAGTGGCTGGATTTATCAATTTAATATTAAAGTGATAGCCGTCGGCTCCATCCCAAAAAATGATAGGATATTGTAGGGCATCATAGCATCGATGAGTTTCAGCAATTCTTACCAACTGAGCGTTTCGCTTATGAAGAATAATATCTCGGGATAAAAACTGATCACGGACCATAACGATTGCCACTTCGTCGATAGTTGGAGCATTGTTTCCACGCAAATGTTTGTCAGGATGCGTTTTGTCAGCGGAAATAACAATTTTATGCGTATCAGTAGGCATCAAATCGACGGCTGTTTTGAACAGACGCACTAAATTATTATTTTCGTGGAAAAGATGTTACAATTTGGAAACGATTGTCCTTTCAACATCGGGAGAAGTTTCGCAACGTGCATTCAATTCAGAATTTCTATCACTGATGAAGTACAATTGTAAAAATCTATGATTCTCGCCTGAGAATGGTAGAAAGGACCCTGCTCTATGATAAATTTGCCCTTTTACTTTGAAAGTAGGCATAAATTGATCTGGATTTTCGATTTGGGCACCAAACGACGTCATTTGGAAACATGAGTTATACTTTCTGATCTGTGAAAAAAAACGCTTACATTCTGACGTAGTTCCAGTAAAAAAGTCTTCAATGGCTCTGGTGGTGCAGCCAATAGAGGAAGTTTAACGTTTCCTGAGGCGCAACACATTCCCATTGTTTCACCATTGAATTTAAAGGCCTTGCAATAGGGACAAATTTTAGACATAGTCCCGATTTGAACATATCTACTCAAGCTATAATCATCGACTGGGCTGTACCTGAATGCCAGCCGATAATTTTCTGGTTGCTCTTTTGATTCCTCGGCACATTCTTTTCTTACTTTCTCTATCAGCCGCAAGCCGGTTTTTTTGCTGTTCTTGTGATTCCTCGGCACGCCTTCTTTTTTCAATTTCTCTTTTAGCAGCAAGTCTGGTTTCGCCTTGCCCTGGTAGTTCCTCGGCACACCTTCTGTTCTTACTTACTCTATCAGCCGCAATCCTCTTTTCTTGCTGTTCTTGTGATTCCTCGGCACGCTTTCTTTTCTTACTTTCTCTATCAGCAGCAAGTTTTTTGGCATAGACTCTTTGAGCAGCTTCTTCGGCTGTTGCCATTGTAGGTTCTTCAGTCATTTTACAATTAAACATTTTTCCGTGAACGAATGTCTTAAATACCTTTAATGACGTCATCGTCATAACAAACATGACGACAACTAACTTCATGACGACATGACATGATGACATGACGTCATTCGACAGACACACGGACAACTTATTTATATATATATACAAGCCCCCCCGCGCGCGTAAGTCGTTACGTGCCATAATAGTTACGCGCCATAATAGTTACGCGCCATTGTAGTTGTGTCCCTATGTCCCACCTGTGAATATAGATATATATATATATATATATATATATATCATGAAAAGAGAAATCACCAATGCTACAGCACAAACACACAAAAAAAAAAAAAAAAAAAAAAAAATAAAAAAAAAAAAAAAAAAAAAAAAAAAAAAAAAAAAAAAATAAAGAGACAGAAGGAGAAAAGGAAGACTGTTTTCCTAAATTAGTGATTAATATAGACCAGCACTTGAATGAGGCCTCAACCCTACTCATCCATACAATCACATAGGTCAAACAGCATAGTCACACACAATCAACCATAAGGAATAATCCATGGACAGGCAGTCATGTCGTCAATAAGTATAAGTCGTCATTTACCGAACAATAGAAAAAATAATATAGACAAATAATTCAGAGGCAACACCCAACATAAGGGCTCATCAGGAGAATACACTGGCCTATATTGGGTTTCGCCACTCTAAATTCTCTACCCAGCACAGTGTTGTGGCTACCACAGAATATCCATGGCATCCCCGCGTCAGGTATCACCCCCAAATTACATGCCTATGAAAAAAAAAACAGCAAATGTAAAACAACCAAGTAAAACCAAAACCAAAACAAGCTTATCCTGTTAATATATCCCTCCCTTTAGCAACAATAGGTAAACTAAATATTATAAATTTTACCAAATCACAAATATTAACACATTGCAAAAAACCTGAATGAACTAAACAATTATAGAATTCATCTTTACCATGTGGCTAATTTTTCAAAAAATTACGCTCAATTAGAAACGCAATTCAAAATAAATGGCGCTGTGACAACATTTCTCGAACCTCCCAAATTAGTTAAAAATTTCTTTAAGTATTTCTAGATAATTCTTTTGATATTTATTTAAAAGTTCGTTATAATGAAAACTAAATTTTTTAAATTGCCAAGTTAATTTATTTGCAGAAAAACCTCTTGATATCAATTTTTGGCTTAAGATTTTACATCTATTTTTAAAATCAATATAATTACTACAAATCCTTGCATAACGAAGTAACTGTGAGAAAAACGCTGAATATGTGATATTTGAGTGTATATTACTTTCAGGGAATGGGAAACTAATCACTTCAAAATCAAAATCATCCGTTTTATTATACATTTTAAAACTTAATTTATTATTATCACAAATATTAATATTTAAATCTAAGAAATGATCTTCATGACCAGCGCTATGACTAGGCTCAAGAATAAGCTCTGATGGATATATATTTTTAGAAATATCAATGAAATCCTTACAATTTAAGACCAAAATATCATCTAAATATCTTTTATTATTTGACAAAGCATGTTTTAAATTAATTGGATTATTCTTATCCATCATATAATTATATTCTAGTTGACTTAAAAACAAGTCAGCTACAAATGGGCTGGCATTCCCCCCCATGGGAATTCCCATAATTTGCTTGTACAAATCACCCCCAAATCTTATATAAGTATTGTATAAAACAAATTCCAATAACTCAAAAATCATATCCAAGCTGTAACATCTCAAGTTAACTGTAGTATTAAAGCAGTTTGTCCATATGGCTTTTTTATTATAACTGTCTATTTTTAAGAACCTTTTACTAGATAAGAGGAAAGATTTCTTTATAACAGTTTTTAAATTATCAAACACTAAATTAAGTGATAAATTAGTATACATTGTCGCAAAATCGAAAGACTCAATTCTTTTAGCTGAAACCATTGTTAAAGAATCTATCACCTGCAGTGAATTATTAACACTCCAATATGGATTAAAATTCGAAAATTTTTTAATACCAGAACAATAGGTTTTAAGTTTATTTACAATTTCCTTTAAAATTAAAGAGAGGTCAGTAGCAGCAATGCGGGTTGGACATTTAGCTGCTCCTGCAATAAACCGTGGTTTAGGGGGATTCTTATGAAATTTTACAGTCCAATATAGGAAAGGGAACTTTTTATCATTGTCATTTATTTTAATATTAAAATTTTTAAAAAGTATTTCTTCAGTCTTTTCAATTAAATTCTCATCCTCTATATTTACCTTTTCATAAACATTAGTTGTGCATAACTCCCTTTTTAAGATATCACAATATAGTTTCTGACAAATTATGGCAAAATTATTATTAGCTTTATCCACTGGCACAATTATATATATATATATATATATATATATATATATATATATATATATATATATATATATATATATATATATATATATATGGTTTTAACTACGTAAAACTTGCGAATATACAACATTCTTTGCTGTCCCATTGTCTTTGCATATAAATAGATTGTCAGGTTTACCGACTCTTGAACATGCAACATATAATGGTCCATGGGAAAACAATCTGTATTCAGATCTATACCTCATGATTCTAATGATTGCCCTTGAGCTTTGTTGATGGTGATTGCTAATCGACCATTCCCTGTCCCGGTGTCCCGGTCGTCATTTATATCCCCCTGTTTCCCCCGGTGTCCCCGTTGTAGTTGTGTCCCTGTGTCCCGGTCGTCATTTATATTCCCTGTGTCCCGGTCGTCATTTGTATCCCGGTGTCCCGGTCTGTATATACATTCGTTTTTTAGTTTTGTTTTTCTCCTTTATTTTTTTCCTTTTTTTTTTCTTTTTTAGTTTATTTAGATTTTTAGATTTTTTAGTTTTTTTATTAGTTTTTAGTTTTTTTTTCTTTTTAGTTTTTTTGTCCCGGTCGTCATTTATATCCCCCTGTTTCCCCCGGTGTCCCCGTTGTATTTGTGTCCCTGTGTCCCGGTCGTCATTTATATTCCCTGTGTCCCGGTCGTCATTTGTATCCCGGTGTCCCGGTCTGTATATACATTCGTTTTTTAGTTTTGTTTTTCTCCTTTATTTTTTTCCTTTTTTTTTTCTTTTTTAGTTTATTTAGATTTTTCGATTTTTTAGTTTTTTTATTAGTTTTTAGTTTTTTTTTTCTTTTTAGTTTTTTTGTAGTTTTTACCTTCTTTTTAGTTTTGTTATTTTTTTTTTTTACTTATGTCCTGGTCGTCATTTATACTCCCTGTGTCCCGGTGCTTTGTTGATTGCTAATCGAACATTCATTTTGTCCTGGTCGCTTTCTCTTTGAGTGTCGTCATTTATTTTTTTCTTTTTTAGTTCTTTTAGTTTTTACCTTTTTTAGTTTTTTTTAGTTTTTTAGATGAAAATTTTTTTAGTTTTTTCCTTTTTTTCTTTTTAGTTTTTTATTGGTTTTTACCTTTATTTTAGCTTATTTTTCAGTTTTTTCCTTTTTTTTAGTTTTTTTTTATTTTTTGTTTTTTTTTAGTTTTTTACCTTTTTTTAGTTTTTTTAGTTTTTTTAGTTTTTTAGCTTTTTTACTTTTTTTATTAGTTTTTAGTTTTTTTTTGTAGTTTTTGCCTTTTTTTAGTTTTTTCAGTTTTTTTTTTAGTTTTTTATTGGTTTTTACCTTTATTTTAGCTTATTTTTCAGTTTTTTCCTTTTTTTTAGTTTTTTTTTTATTTTTTATTTTTTTTAGTTTTTTACCTTTTTTTAGTTTTTTTAGTTTTTTTAGTTTTTTAGCTTTTTTACTTTTTTTATTAGTTTTTAGTTTTTTTTTGTAGTTTTTGCCTTTTTTTAGTTTTTTCAGTTTTTTTTTAGTTTTTTATTGGTTTTTACCTTTATAGTTTTTTTAGTTTTTTAGCTTTTTTATTTTTTTTATTAGTTTTTAGTTTTTTTGTAGTTTTTGCCTTTTTTTAGTTTTTTCAGTTTTGACGTCACCTGATCCAGTTTTTTCAGGTGACGTCACCTGACACATCCATCCATCCATCCACAGACAACTTATTTTTATATATATAGATAGATTTGCCATTCCTATATCAAAGAGGAAGATAAAGAAGATATATCTTAACAGACAACATATAAATTGGAATCAGCTTTAAATAGCAACAGCTTACGAGCTGTTTATAACAAAATACTTTGTATAACTTCATAAATCAAACTGAAAGAGATTTATGAACTGGGTATAACTTGCCCCTCAGAGTGGTCACTTGCCTCTTGACAAATCCTTATTCAAGCACTATTTGAAAAGCTCATAGTTTGCAATAAAACCAAAAAACACTTCATTAGGTCATAATTTGGCATTAGATCCAATTCCTGAAAGTTTGTATTTCTTTTGGAAAAGTTGTGAGGTTGCCCAAATGGGTAATGTAAGTTAAAAATTTCAAACAAAGCAAGGAGCACTTTTAAGCTTTTAATCAGCACCAGTTTAAACTCATTCATAGACCTTTGGTTCAGTTGAATGAGAAGTCAGTTACATCACTTCAGTTGCATTGGTTACTGTTCCATGCACACCAACAATTCCATCATAAATGGCGATTATGTACTGGGTGATAAATTTGCTTGCCAGCTATGTAAATTTTCCGTCCTAGCTTGCACCTTCTATATTTAGCCATAAGTTTCACATACCAATAATTTTACTCTCTTTTAGTCGCCAGTCCTTGTGAAAGAGTATGGAGCCATAGATTACATAGACGTCAGTCCAACAGAACCATACAAAATTGCTGTTTCATGCTCCAGCAGGGTAAGTCTTATAGCTGAAATAGCATCCTATCTTTAGAAACTCCATTTGAACTACCATATTTAAATGACTATTTAGAGTGAAATTAGTGGAAATATCCTTAGAATAAAAAATTGTTAGTATGAGAAAACAAAAATGTTTTTCTGAATGTTTCTCCTTCTTTCCTCCCTCATACAATTTTGTGGGCTCTTTTTCATTTTTTTAGGGGATACTAATGTGTTTTAGAATTTTCAAACCACTTCGTTTTAATTTTTAATGTCGCTCCTTACCTGTGGTTGAAAAAACCTGTTTTTTTAATTTAATTTCTGAACGTTTTTGACTCAATGCATGTTTTGATTACTGCTCACCGCACATGAATAATTAAAACGAAAATTTGTATATATTTTTTTTTGCTATATAGCTTTCTCATAGTTTTGATCGGAAAAATTTGTTAAAAAAGAGATGGGGGAGGAGGCCTAGCTGCCTTTCAATTTTTGGTTACCTAAAAATGATACTAGATTTTTTTTACGAGTGTTTTTGTTAGTAATAAACATACGTACAACGTATAAAAATAAGTTGTCTGTGTGTGTGTGTGTGTCTGTCATTTTAAGGATTGAGTTGTATGCGTCATGAAGTTGTTTGTCGACTGACGTCATGTTTGTCAACTGATGAAACTACATACCGGGACACCGGGACACAAATGACGACCGGGACACAGGGAATATAAATGACGACCGGGAACCTCAAAGAGAAATTACAGACTGGGACACCCGCACACAAATCACGACCGGGACACAGGGAATATAAATGACGACCGAGACATAGGGACACAACTACAACGGGGACGCCGGGGGCACAGGCGGGATATATAAATGACGACCGGGACACAGGGATTGTTCAAATAGGAATTACAGAACGGGACACCGGGACACAAATGACGACCGGGACACCGGGACACAGGGAATATAAATGACGACCGGGACACTCAAAGAGAAATTACAAACTGGGACACCAGGACACAAATGACGACCGGGACACAGGGACACATCATTAGAATAATGAGGTATAGATCTGAATACGGATTGTTTTTCCCATGGACAATTATAGGTTGCATGTTCAAGAGTCAGTATACCTGACAATCTATTTACATGCATAGACAATGGGACAGCGAAGAATGTTGTATATTCGCATGTTTTACGTAGTTAAAACACACACATATATATATATATATATATATATATATATATATATATATATATATATATATATATATATATATATATATATATATATATATATATATATATATATATATATATATATATATCTATTTACAGGTGGGATACAGGGACACAACTACAATGGAGCGTAACTAATATGGCGCGTAACGACTTACGCGCGCGTGGGGGCTTTGGGGGGCGCGAAGCACCCCACCAACTAGTTGTTGGGGTGGCATGAAGCTCCACCCCAACAGGTAGTACTCATATACGTATATCATAATACGTATATAGTACATATATGATATGTAGAATACGTATATGAAAGGGTCCGCCCCCTTGTAAATACCTCACTTTTTACACTAAAGCTTGAATTTTGTACAAATCTTTGAGAATGACCCCTGAATCACTAATGCCGTAGAATAAATAGTTGAAATTACTGTAGCCTAAAGAGCATATTATTGTGGAGGAGACAAATCCCCGTATATAATTAATATTTTATGTTCGTTTTAAGTTTGAATACTGATCATTACTTCCAGTTGAAAAAATATTATTTATTTTCTCATTGTTTTTTTTTTAGTAATGCTGAAAAATCCTGTGCCCCCTTCAGTGAAAATCTCTTCCCTCATGGAAAAATCTTCAAATATAAACCCCTTCCTCGCCCCGACCCCACCCAAACGGAAATAGTCCCCCTGAAAACGTCTGTAAAGTTTTTAACTTGTGGCCCCACCCTGGGGACTGTGGGGGATTAAGACATCCCCAAAGACATATTATTAGTTTTTCGACTAAGGTGAACAGAATGGTTTTCTCAAAATTTTGCTCTGATGAATTTGGGGGAAAAGGCTCCTAGGAGGGGGTCAAGGTGCCCTCAAATGTTTTGTGTCACTTAAAAAGGGTACTAGAACTTTTAATTTTCATTAGTATGATCTCTCTTGCGACATTCTAGGACCACTGGTTTATACGATCACCCCTGGAGAAAAGAAATACGCATCCGTGATCTGACTTCTGGTAAAAAATACCAAATCCCAATTTTTTGCAGATTTTAGGAGCTTGAAACTTCTGCAGTAGGGTTCTCTGATAAGCTGAATCTGATGGTGTGATGGGTAATCAAATTGGTATTAAAATGTGACTCTTTTGATTTAACAATTGGTATCGTAATTCAATTTTTCAGAGTTTTGATTACTAATGAGCTGGGTAACTCCTTACTACAGTTTGTTACCACGAACTGTTTGAAAATTGTTCATATAGTTATACTAGAAATATTAAATTTCAGTTGACAAAATGAAAAGGATATTTAAGCTCATCTTAGGTAGAAATTAGATTAAAGAAACAAGTTTTTTTAACTGCAAGTAAGGAGCAACATTAAAACTTAAAACGAACAGAAATTATTCCGATAATATGAAAGGGGTTGTCCCCTCCTCAACACCCCGTTCTTTACGCTAAAGTTTGGCTCTTTGTCACAGCTCTGCTTTTTAAAAGAATAAAAAACCTTACTACAGTTCCTTACCACGAACTGTTTCATTTTCCTGATCTAAGATAGTCCTTTTGAACAAAACAGCCGCGTAACACTTAGGTGAATTTAGATTTAAATTACAAAAAAAAATAATAAAAACACATTCCAAAATTCCACATTTTTGTGTTTAGGACCGTGAAACTTCTACCGTAGGGTTTTTCTGATATGCTGAATCTGCTGGTGTGATTTCATTAAGGTCATTTGATGTTTCTCAAAAGTTGGGCAATTTTATTCAGACTCGTAATTTTTTATGGGTAGAATTAAAATTGATTAATTTTATGAATTTTGAATTACGATCAAAATTTGATTCTTCTGATGTACCTATTATTATCAAGAGTTGTTTCTTAGGGTTTTAGTTACTATTGAGTCATATTGTACAACACTTACAATTCGTTCGAACTGTTTGATTTCCCGACCTTGCATGGTCTTCTTAAGCAATAATACCGTGTCATGCTTAAGTATATGTAACTGTGCAATTATTTAAGGAAAAATCATTGTTTCAGCCGTAGCTGTGACTCAGTAAAGAGCGAACCACATAAAATTCTCAAAATATTCTGAAATATATTCCCTGTCACCGTGCCACCACTGCTATTTTGATGTCTACCTCCCTACCCCCAGGAAAGTCTTCTGCCGATGCCCTTGGCCTTTTCTTTTCGTTGGGAAAGTCCCTTTCTGGAATTTTTTTTTTGATTAATTAGTATTAGCAGGGATAAATCTTGCCTCCAATTTTTTTGCCTCCAATTCATAAGATTACAGAAAACTAGTGCTTCACTGAAAACACGAAACAGCATAGGAGTTTTGGTACGGTAAAAGTAAACCATTTAAGGACGCTTTTAAAAGTATAAAGTCAACTTTTTTAGATTCTTGTTTTAATTAATTTTTCTTTCGTTTAATTGGCATCACCTCTGCAAAATGAGCTCAGTCCAATGATTGACTTCCTTTTTTGGACCTGAAAAGGACATTTTATGATTATTTTATAGACAAGTTCAAAGTAAAGAAATATTGGTAATATTAAGCCTACTGACTCGCTTTAGAATTTTTATCAAAACTTGAAATTTTCTTTTTTATAGAGAAAAATAACTAGATTCCCAGATTTTACATAACGGTTGATATGTTCTTCATTTCTAGACATACTAGATGAGACCTTGTATTATATTTGGCTTTAGTGTTTTCAGTAAAGCGCTAGTTTTCTGTAATCCTACAAACATAGAGAGATATCATTCGTTGATTTATTTGCACTAGTCTTATATATATATATATATATATATATATATATATATATATATATATATATATATATATATATATATATATATATATATATATATATATATATATATATATATATATATATATATATATATATATATATATATATATATATATTATGCTGTAAAGTAATAATTTTTCTTCGATTCAAGTTTCAACTTCGCTCTTTACTTCCCTCGGAAAAGCTTAGTTTTTTTTTCTAATTAATCTTTGCTTGTTTTTGATTATAAGCCGCCTAAAGATAAATCACGGATGCGTATTTATTTGTTTGCTTGAAAATTTGCTTGAATTATTTGTTTGAGAAAAATAACTAGATTCCCAGATTTTACATAACGGTTGATATGTTCTTCATTTCTAGACATACTAGATGAGACCTTGTATTATATTTGGCTTTAGTGTTTTCAGTAAAGCGCTAGTTTTCTGTAATCCTACAAACATAGAGAGATATCATTCGTTGATTTATTTGCACTAGTCTTATATATATATATATATATATATATATATATATATATATATATATATATATATATATATATATATATATATGTATATATATATATATATATATATATATATATATATATATATATATATATATATATATATATATATATATATATATATATATATATATATATATATATTATGCTGTAAAGTAATAATTTTTCTTCGATTCAAGTTTCAACTTCGCTCTTTACTTCCCTCGGAAAAGCTTAGTTTTTTTTCAAATTAATCTTTGCTTGTTTTTGATTATAAGCCGCCTAAAGACAAATCACGGATGCGTATTTATTTGTTTGCTTTTTTGTTTTTTTTCCCAGGGGTGATCGTATTGACCCAGTGGTCCTAGAATGTAGCGAGAGGGCTCATTCTAACAAAAATTAAAAGCTCTAGTGCCCTTTTGAAGTGACCCAAAAAATTGGAGGGCACCAAGGCCCCCTCCCACGCTCATTTTTCCCCCAAAATCACCGGATCAAAATTCTGAGATAGCCATTTTATTCACTATAGTTGAAAGTCTTAACAATGATGTCTTTGGGGACGACTTACTCCCCCGCAATCCTCTTGGGAGGGGTCGCAAGTTACAAAGTTTTACCTGTGTTCACATATAGTGACGGCTACTGGGAAGTGTACGGACGTTTTCAGGGGGATTTTTTGGTTGGGGGAGGGGAATTGAGGTGGGGGGCTACGTGGGAGGATCTTCCATGGAAAACATTCTCATGGGGGAAGAGACTTTCAATGAAGGGGGTGCAGGATTTTCTAGCATTAATTAAAAAAAAACAATGAAAAAATAAATATGAGGTTTTTTTCTACTGAAAGTGAGGAGCAGTATTAAAACCTAAAACAAGCAGAAATTATTACACATATGAGGGGTTAACCTCCTCGTAATATATCGCTCTTTACGCTAAAGCATTTTTATTAATTTCAACTATTTATTCTACGGCCTTTGTGATTCAAGGGTCATTCTTATGGGATTGGGACAAAATTTTAGCTTTAGCGTAAAGAACGAGGTATCGACGAGGGTGAACCCCCTCATATACGCAATAAAAAAATACGAATATAGAAGTTCGTTATGTAATTTAATTCGTAAGTTACTTATATTTGTTACTAATGAAAATATTTGTAAAAAATTAAAAGTTCTAATTGCCTTTTTAAGTAATCAAAAAATTGGAGGGCAACTAGGCTTCCTCCCTCGCTCTTTTTTTCTCAAGATCTTCCAATTAAAACTATGAGAAAGCCATTTAGCCAAAAAAAAAATTAATATACAAATTTCGTTTTAATTATTTATGTTCGGAAAGCCAAGATCAAAACATGCATTAATTAAAAAACGTCCAAAAATTAAATAAAAATACAGGTTTTTTTAAATGAAAGTAAGGAGCGACATTAAAACTTAAAACGAACCGAAATTACTCCGTATATGAAAGGGGATTTTCCTCTTCAACACCCCACTCTGTTTTAAGTTTTTTACTGTTTTAAGAGGTAGAGTTAAGAGAAAGAGTCAAAGTTTAGCGTAAAGAGCAAGGCGTTGAAGAGGAAAATCCCCTTTCATATACGGAGTAACTTCTGTTCGTTTTAAGTTTTAATGTCGCTCCTTACTTTCATTTAAAAAAACTTGTTTTTATATTTAATTTAATATAGAAACGACATTTCTACGAAATTTTTATTTATACGGAACAATTTTTGTTCGTTTTAAGTTTTATTGTCGGCCCTTAGTTTCCGTTAAGAACTTATTTTCTCATATTTCTAACTACCTCCAATGTAGGGGAGATGAGACGCCTTAACCTTTATTAAGGAGCTGAAGGAAGAATTCGTACAAAAATTGAAGGAAAAATAAGTCTAGAGTGAAGAGAATAATAAAAACATAGTGTCGTTACTTCTTGTAAAAAAAAGAAAAAAAAGAAGAAATAAATCTTTAATTCATTGTCTAAAAAAATGAAATGTAGTAGCGCAAACGAAAGTAGCTCCAGGTGAGTAGCTTCGACGCAAGTGGTTAACTAAGAGCACAAGTTTGCATGTCAACATGCTTTTAGAAATTTTTGCTAGCTCAACAGAAATGGGCCTTAAGGCTTAGGGAGCTATTTGACCTGTCCCTAAATAAATGGTATTATAGTAAATGGTATTATAAACTAAGTTTGTTTTAATTTAAAAATTTTTTGGAAGAATTATTTGAATTCTCCTACTGTTTACTTTGTCTTTCTTCATCTGTGGATGCACAGCCTTATCACGAGAGAATATCACGGTGGAACTGTCAAGTAAATAATTTGAATAAGTTTAATTTAAATTTTAATTTAAATTTTAATAAGTAGTAATAATTTGTAAATAATTTGAAAAGTAAATAAAAGTAAAGAAAAGTAATAAAAGTAATAAAAGTAAAGAAAAGTAATAAAAGTAAATAATTTGAATAAGTATGAGTTACAATAAATAATCCCTCTTTTAATATATAACATCGAGCGGATCCAGAACCATATACCTGCGCTTCTTTAGCCACTAAGTTGATAGTGGTTCCGGTCAGGGATGAAATTGGCTTTGATACACAGTGGGCAACTGGCCATCTCGGACCTTGGTTTTCCACCAGACCCCAGTTTGCCCCCCTCACCATCTGAAATTTAGTTTCTCATAAATTGTTTTCAAAACTGAGATAGACCTACATAATTCCATCCACTGAAAGAGGTCAGTTTTCTTTAGTACATGCTCTACTCAGAGAGCCACACCTCTAACAATTATAATTTGATATATTTCGTATATGTACCTAAATTGCTTTGCTTATTAAGGGAGCTTCGGGGAGGAACATACGGGAGTTGAATTTGCAAACCTCCAGTTAAGGGTGTTAAGGCTAACCTTTTTTATTACTATATGGCTAGTTTTTCAGTTTTCCCTGTCATTTTCACTTAATTTGTGAAGTTTTACTCCCATTTTGATCCCTCCCGAACAAGATTTTGAAGAAACTACGCCATTTGCTAGGGTATGGATTTAGTGATAATCAGCTCGGTTTTGCCATTAGTTCCTTAGTCAATATTCAAAACGTGTATTCAAAGAACCAAAATAAACTTAAAGTAATGCCTTTAAATACCATTTTATTATAAGGAATTTTTAAAGTTTTCTGTTGGTTGTCCCAGGACCCCTCTTCAGCCCCCCCCTCCCCATATATATTTTTGAATGCGCCACTGCTTTACAAAATACCTTCCCAGGACATGCTTTTAAAATGAGTGCATCAAATTTACAAAGACAAAAAAATTTTTTTGGGACAAGAAGGGACAAGATCTTGATTGAAAAAAAAAAACATGCAAGAATCGATTGCAATAAACTCTAATTTGAAGTCCAATGCTGTACTAAGAGAACCACACCTCAACATTCTCATTTAATATATTTCATATATGTACCTTAAGCTTATATCTTCAGCTTATATCTTCTTCAGCTTATATCTTAATATCTTCAGAGCTTCGGGGAGGAACCTACAAACCTCCAGTTAATTTTATATCTTCAAAGAATTAAATCCCAAGGGTACCGTGTTTATTTTATTTTTCAAAACATTTTCTTTAGTGTCTTTAGGGTCTACAGCACTTTTACTTTCTTTTTGTAAGAAAATTCTGTTTGTTTGCTCTTAATGTATGCTGAGTTTTTGATAAGCTCTCCACTTTTGAATAACACATCTTTCTAATTATGTATTATTACGTATAAGAAGGGGGTTGCTCCCTCCTCAACGCCTCGGTCTTTACGCTAAAGTTTGAATTTTGTCCCAATTCTTTAAGAATGACTCCTGAAAGACAAAGGCCTTTTAATTAGAAAACTAAGACGTTTTTTTCAAGTTCTAAAAAACTTCAGTGTAAAGAGCGAGGTGTCGAGGAGGGGTGACTCCCTTTATATACGTAATTATTTCTGTTCGTTTTAAGTTTCAATGCTGCTCATTACATTTAGTTGATAAAACTTTTTTTTTTAATTTAATCATCAACAGAATGATATCCTTGTTGAATATACTTCACCAAGTCAATTATTGCAGGTTTAGTAGGTGGAAGCCTGCTATGTCTGGGATCCAATAATTTAGTGTTCATTTAAAAAAAAAATAGTTGATTTTTACTAATATAAAAATTAAACTAGTTTAGTGAAAACCAATATTTCATCAAAAATGCTAAAGTGACTTTGCGCAACCCTGTAATTAGTATTATGCAATACTTGACTTTGAAAGTTGTCATATTAATCTGCTTAATTCTTGGGGTTTAGCTTTTCTTTGCGAGTCGCATGGATTGGAGCTCTAGACGATTTGGGCTGGGATGGTATTGACGCTCAGCTTAGTTTTACGTCATCCTTAATAATAGTTAGGAGGTTGAAAAGCAAGAATATAGCATAAATAAGGAGGTATTAAAATAAGAAATAACATTAATAAGATGTGTAAGTCTAAATAAAATAAGAATAACATTTAGATGTGTTTTATATATACATACATAAATTGTATTTATGTCTAAATACAATTTTGTATCTATTATATAGATAATAATTCATTTGAAAAGTAGGCGTTCCAAGCCTAGTGTCATTATGATTATTACTGTCATTATAATTATATCTATATATAATTGTATCATTATATAGATAACACAATAAAAAATCAAATAGACACAAAGTAATAATAACAAAGACTAAGTTTTTCAGACTCCTTAATTATAAAAAAAAACTAGGGATAGGACGTGTTTTATGTTTAGATACATAAATTGTATCGTTATATTGATTACAAAATAAATAAATTAAATAGACACAAAGTAATGACATATAAATTAGAATCCTACTACATTATGTAATTTGAAAAGTTCTAGTTTCAGAAGTAGTTATTTAATATTTAAACTTGAGAAATGTCATTCGTTACGCCATTGAATTATTTAGTTTAAGAACTATATGTAATGCAGGGAGTAAAGACTATATTTGTAATCCAATTTGACGCTCAAGTACCAAAGGTCTTCAGTCCTGCATGACATTGAAACTTTTCTATCTCACAATCCTTCCATGTCAAGATGATTCCCCAGTTTATGGAAGCGGAAAAACTGACTTATCTTTTGAGCACTTACTAACTAGAATTCGAGTAAAGTATTTTTTGTACTTCCTAATTTTAAAGTAAGTGGAATGTTTTTTAGTTTTTCCACTGATTTCGAAAATCTTTAGCAGTTTGAGATTATATATTCAAGTAGTTTATTCCATTTTTTTCAACATTGTTAACAAGCGAGTCTTATAAAAATCATTAATTATTTTAAGGAACAAGGTTCATTATTTTACTTTAAATTGCTTGTTAGCTAATACCTTAGCCGATGCCATCTTGAAAATGAAAAAAATTCTTTCGATTCAAGCCATATTTTCAGAGAGAATTTTGGTTTTATGCTTGGGAAAACTGAGAGCTTGGCAAGACTAAAAACTGGCTGATGTTTAGAGTACTTACTAAATAGAGCTGGGATCTATTATTTTTCATTACTTTTCAAATTTAAAGCAAGTAAATCTTTATCACTTTTTTTCATCTCGAGAATTTCTACTAATTTGAGGCTATGATTTTTGTTAAAGTAATTAATTCGAAATATTTTTGAATTGTTATTAGATGAAACTTTGCAAAAAAATATATTCATAATATGACTAATAACTTTAATCGTACGGAACAAGACTAATAACTTTAATTTAAACTGCCTGTTAGCTAATACCTTAGCTAAAACTATCTTGAAATATGAACAAAGTTCTGAATGATTAAATCCATGAGTTTCAGAGGAAATTTTTATTCCACATTTTGGAAGGAACTGATATAAGACAGGAGTGACTAAATCTTATTTATTTGTGAAAATGCATGGATTTTTTTGTCTCGTAATATTAATAAACATTAAAAATCAGTTTTCAAGCGAAAACCGTTGTCTTACGTTCGTGAAAATTGGAATTTCGACTAGTGATAATTACGAATATTTGATTTTAAAAAGATAATTTTACATGTTATCTTATAACATAATACTATAATAATAATAATAATAATAATAGTTAAAATTTATTTTTAACCCACTAAAATACAAGACAAGTAGAGTAAATAAAAGATAATGAAAGAAATGTAACACAACTATACGAGAGATAAAACATATATAACACAACCATAACTCAACTAACGAAAGATCGCATGATCTTTCGTATCGTATAAGGTAAGTAAAATTTATCTTATTAATGAAAACTTTAACCAATTCAAATTAGTTTTAACAAAACTACTAGTTTTAAGCTCCTGAAATCTTTAAGGCCAACAGCAGTAATGATGTTATATCTTAATGGAAAGACTATAGTAAGTGAAGCTCGATTTGTTTCAATAAATGCTCAAAATTGAATGTTCTTGTAAATTTTGTTTAATAATACATTTTCTTTATTTATTTAGCCTGAGGGTAAACTGCCGCCTAACAATACTTTATCAGAAATATTTGGTAAGCTACCAGAGTTAAAGAGGTACATGATTAGTAATGTCATTTGTTCAAGCTGTCAAAGAAAGTGTGGATAAGAAAGGACTCAAAGATTTGAAGCAAAATGTTGACCTGGATGAAGAATCTGTTTTAAAGGAGATCATTCCGTATTTGAAACACACTCTTGAGATATGCGATTTCTTTCCGTAACATTATAACGTTTGTTCAACACACTCTTGAGGTATGCTATTTCTTTCCGTAACGTTACAACGTTTGTTCAACATACTCTTGGGGTATGCTATTTCTTTCCATAACATTATAACGTTTGTTCAACACACTCTTGAGATATGCTATATCTTTCCGTAACGTTATAACGTTTGTTCAACACACTCTTGAGGTATGCTATTTATTTCTGTAACGTTATAACGTTTGTTCAACACACTCTTGAGGTATACTATTTATTTCCGTAACATAATAACGTTTGTTCAACACACTCTTGGGGTATGCTATTTATTTCCGTAGTATTATAACGTTTGTTCAACACACTCTTGAGGTATGCTATTTTTTTTCGTAACGTTATAACAATTGTTCAACACACTCTTGAGGTATGCTATTTATTTCCGTAACATTATAACGTTTGTTCAAGAGTTTGACCACTAATACTAGTTTTACAAATTGAGCCGTACCAACTGCAAAGTTGTAAGTTTTCTTCGGAAGATATTCTTTGGAAAAGTAATTGTTTGTTTTGTATGTAATTCTCAATTATACTTGCTGGATATGCAGGGTTCTGTGTTTGCGTTTAAAGTTGTTTCTTTGTCTCTAAAAATTTTCCTGTGCATCGAATTTATTTTACTTTCTATTTATTGGATTTTTTTGGGACAGAAATGTCAGAGTATTACCTTTCTGAATAAAAACAGGCTCCTCCTACATTGATGAAGCAAACGCACCTCTAAAAATGAGTCAATAAATAAAAACTCTAAAGGCAACTCTTATAATTAACTTCCCTGTTTTATGAAAAACCTAATTTCAGATCAAATCAATGATTTTAAACAAGGTACGGTTTCATTTATGGCCCAAGCATGGTATCTTTTACTCAATCAATTAGTTACGAAATAAAAAAAAATCACAATAATTAAATCACAGTCACGAGAAGAAAATTTGTCAACAAGCACAAAAGTTGCGAGCACATTGGCCATTACGCACGAGTTACGAATTTTTTAGAGCCAAAACAAAAAATGTCTCAAAGCTTCGAGGATAATGATGTGACCAAGAGCATACCGCTCTCAGTTTTGGAGCTGTCACAGCCGCTTCGCTGGGGAGTCAGGATCTAAGAAGGACAAAGGGAGGCGGGAGGAAGTTCTTTTAGATGGTATGGAGGAGGAAGGCTGAGAAAACTTTCAGGTATTGTTACGATGGACGAAAAGGGGATCGAGTTCGAATGCTTTTAGATAAAAAGAGTTGAGCTGTTAAGTTTTACTCCTCTCTGGATAAGCTGAACTAAGTGTAAATTAAATTTTAGGGGTATTTTATCGTGCATAATTACATACCAAGCTGTAACAGACTCTAGATGCACAGTAGCTCATTATTTATTTATCAACTCCAATGCTCAAAACAATAAAGACACAATGCACTTTATACCTTGATTTACATTTCGAATTATTATAATCTATGGCTTTAAAACCTTGTTAATTACGTCATTCCCTGTTGGCCGAGACAAATCGCGTTTTTTGATCAAGCCATGGCTTGCTATAGATATTTTTTTATTTTTTTTTATTAATGAGTAAAATGAAAATCGGAAATGAAATCCAATTGTCTTGGTTTATCATATGTCACTTGGTTTAAAATCTGTCATTTTTGCTTAGTGATTTTCTTTTATTGTATGTGTTTCTTCTTGACTATTTATTCTTAACATTCCTTCCCTCATTGGACTGTTTTTAGACCATATAAGGATAATGAAAGTAAAGGTTCTCTTTTTAATAATGCTTTTGATTGCTTAAACTGTCGTGGTATCAAGGACATCAGAATAAAAGTAATTTCATCCCGTGCATTAATCTTAGGTCTATTCATAACTAAAAATTGCATTTGCTATGATTTTTCCTTTGGCTGTTTCAAAATTAAATAGTTTTTAGTGCAGTACCACATCTTCTTCAGTGTCCCCATGTTGAACCGTGAAAATGAATAAGCAAAACTAGTTTTTCGCTCCTAAAATCTGAAATGTTAACAGTCGGTGGATTGCCAAAGACTATTATACCGTTCACTTACTCACTTTCTTATGTCTCGGACGTCCTGAGAGGCCAGGTTGGGGTATTCTTCTTCACACGTTCATGGATTAGCATCCTACATGATGTTTTGTCGTCAGGTTTTTTGAGGAGGCATAGGAGGTCTCTTCCGACGATGT
The DNA here is from genome assembly GCF_032884065.1 of Artemia franciscana. Taxonomy (NCBI): domain Eukaryota; kingdom Metazoa; phylum Arthropoda; class Branchiopoda; order Anostraca; family Artemiidae; genus Artemia; species Artemia franciscana. The sequence continues at coordinate 5,178,988 of NC_088863.1, forward strand.
CTTGCCATCTCTTCCTAGGTCTTCCATAGGGACGGATAGCGTGGACCCTTTCTTCAAAGGTAACAATTGGCAGGCTTGGCTTTTCCATTCGTTGTATTTGACCCTGCCACCTGAGGTGCTGTAATTACTCTTTCTTGACAATTGAGATTTCCCGCTTCAAATGCCTTTGAAGGTATTTGTTAAAGATATTTCATCGGAACAATTATAGTCTGATGATAGTAGGCTCCCTAGGTACGCAACCTTGGTTACTTGCTCGACTTTTTCGCCGCTTACTACGAACTGAAGATGGACGTGTTTGGGACTTTCGTGGAGTGCTCAAATTTTGTCTTCTTTGGGTTTATTCGTATGCTGAAGCTATTTGATGCAGAATTTAAGTTCGGAGACTTGGGCCTGTAGACTGGACTCGGTTTCTGGTAGCTTGTGAGGTCGTCGGAATAAGCTAGTGTGTTTATGTTAAAACCATTGAAGATTACTTCTACCTGGTTCTTGAGCAGGCCCACTATTGTGCACAAAAAGAGTTTGAAAAGTGGTCTTTTCTTGTCAAGGGTGCCAGTGGCGGCGGTGGATTTTTTGTGGAGAGCTCACTATTTTATATTCTTTATTTGGATTATTAATTTCTTTTCCATCTGTTGAATTTGTTTATACCTATTCTTACTTTCCCGATCCTCTTTGCTGAAAACCCGTCGTTTTTGGTCCCCTAGATCGAAGATTGCTCCCTCATCAATATCTTGCTCTTTACGCTAAAGTTCAAATTTTGTTTCAATTCCTTAAGAATGACCACTGAATCACAAATATTTGATTAGAATATATAGCTCTTGTGAAAGTACTAAAAAAACTTTAGTGTAAAGAGTGATGTATTGATGAGAGGGTGAATCCCTTCATATACGTAATTAATTGTTTTAAAAAGCGGAATTTTGGCAAAGAGTCAAACTTTAGCGTAAAGAGCAAAGGATTGCGGAGGGGACAACCCATTTCATATACGGAGTAATTTCCGTTTGTTTTAAGTTTTAATGTCACTCCTTACTTTCAGTTAAAAAAAACTAGTTTTTTTATGAAATTCCTGAACGTTTTTGAATTAATGCATGTTTGATTTTGGCTCTCCAAACATAAATTATTAAAATGAAATTTGCCTATTAATTCCTTTTTTGGCTAAATGGCTTTCTCTTAGTTTTGATCAGACGATTTTGAGAAATAAGGGTTGGGGAAAGCCTAGTTGCCCTGCAATTTTTCGGTTACATAAAAAGGCAACTATAAATTTTAATTTTTAACGAATGTTTTTATTAGTAAAAAATATACGTAACTTAAAAATTAGCTTACGTAACAAACTTTTATATTCTTAAATTTTTATTATGTATATGAGGGGGTTTGTACCCTCGTTAATACCTCGCTCTTTGCACTAAATCGTAAGTTTTGTCCCAATTCTTTAAGAATGACCCATGAACCCGAAAGGCCATAGAATAAATAGTTGAAATTACTAAAAATACTATAGCATAAAGAGCGAGGTATTTATCTCCTCCTGAATACCTCCCTCTTTATGCTAAAGTATTTTTAGAACCCCTCATATGCGTAATAATCTCTGTTCGTTTTAAGTTTCAATGCTACTCCTTACTTTAAATTGAAAAAAACTTTTCCGTGTTTATTTTTTCATTGTTTTTTTATAGTAATTTTAGAAAATCCTGCGCCCTTTTCATTGAATTTCTGTTCCCCCATGACATATTTCTCCAAGGAAAGATCCTCCCACATAGCTCCCTCCCCTCAACCCCACCCCCAACACCAAAATAAATCCCCTGAAAACGCTGTACACTTCCCAGTAACCATTATTATATGTAAACACTGGCCGAAGTTTGTAACTTGCAGCCCCTCCCCCAGGGACTGTGGGGGAGTAAGTCATTCCCAAAGACATAGTAATTATAGTTCTTGACAATGGGGAACAAAATGGCTATCTCAAAATTTTGATCCGTTGACTTTGGAGAAAAAATGAGCGTGGGAGGAGGCCTAGGTGCCCACCAATTTTTTTGGTCACTTAAAAAGGGCACTAGAACTTTTCATTTCCGTTAGAATGAGCCCTCTTGCCACATTCTAGGACCATTTGGTCGATACGATGACCCCTGGGAAAACAAAAAACAACAAACAAACAATCAAACACGCACCCGTGATTTGTCTTCTTGCAAAAAATACGAAATTCGAAATTTTTGTAGATAGGAGCCTGAAACTTCTACAAAAGGGTTCTATGATACGCTGAATCTGATGGTGTGATTTTCGTTAAGATTCTATGACTTTTAGGGGTTGTTTCTCCCTATTTTTTAAAATATGGCAAATTTTCTCAGGCTCGTAACCTTTGATGGGTAAGACTAAACTTGATTAAACTTATATATTTAGAATCAGGAATAAAATGCAATTCTCTTGATGTAGCTATTGATATCAAAACCCCATTTTTTGAGTTTTGGTTGCTATTGAGCCGGGTCGCTCCTTACTACAGTTCGTTACCACGAACTGTTTGACTGTTATTTATTCCTTAATGATATTCGCTTTGATACCTTTCAATTTTGTCTTTGCTTTGGTTTCATCATCACCCTCTTTTAAATAAGCGTGAATTTTTGATCTCAACCCTAAAACTTCAGACATAATTGTTCCAGATAATTCATTCTTCTTCATACCAATAATTTTTTATTAATGACTGCAGGGAAGCCATAAGGATTGCCTTTTTTACAATTTGAAGTTTAGAATTTTTTAGGAGGTCAGCTTTAATGTAATCATAAGAATCCTCAGTTTGAATATCAAACAGTTCGTGGTAACGAACTGTAGTAAGGAGCGACCCGGCTCAATAGTAAACGAAACTCTAAAAAAAAGAATTTTGATACTAAAAGATACATCAAAAGAATCGGATTTTTATGCTGATTTCAAATGTATAAGTTTCATCAAATTTAGTCTTTGTCATCAAAAGTTACGAGCCTGAGAAAATTTGTCTTATTTTGGAAAATAGGGGGAAACACCCCCTAAAAGTCATAGAATCTTAAGCAAACGGGTCACGAGACAGATCACGGGTGCGTGTTTATTTTTTTTTCCCAGGGGTCATCGTATCGACCAAGTGGTACTATAATGTCGCAAGAGGGATCATTCTAACAGAAATTCAAAGTTCTAGTGCTTTTTTTAAGTGACCTAAAATATTGGAGGGTGCCTAAGCCTCCTCCCACGCTCTTGTTTCCAAAAGTCAACGGATCAAAATTTTGAGATAGCCATTTTGTTTCGCATAGTCGAAAACCATAATAACTATGTCTTTGGGGATGACTTACTCCCCCACAGTCCCTGGGGGAGGGGCTGCAAGTTACAAAGTTTGACCAGTGTTTACATACAGTTATGGTTATTGCGAACTGTAATGACGTTTTCAGGGGGATTCTGTTGGTTCGGGAGTGGGGTTGAGGGGAGGGAGCCATGTGGGAGGCTCTTATCTTGGAGGAATATATCATGGGGGAAGAGAAATTCAATGAAAAGGGCCTGGGATTTTCTAGGTTTAATGTAAAAGAAACAATGAAAAAATAAACATGAAAAAGTTTTTTTTCGATTGAAACTAGGGAGTAGCATTAAAACTTAAAACGAACAGAGATTATTACGCATATGAGGGGTTCTAAAAATGCTTTTTAGAGGGGCTCTAAAAAAAAACAACAAACAAACAATCAAACACGCACCCGTGATTTGTCTTCTTGCAAAAAATACAAAATTCGACATTTTTGTAGATAGGAGCCTGAAACTTCTACAAAAGGGTTCTATGATACGCTGAATCTAATGGTGTGATTTTCGTTAAGATTCTATGACTTTTAGGGGTTGTTTTCCCCTATTTTTTAAAATATGGCAAATTTTCTCAGGCTCGTAACCTTTGATGGGTAAGACTAAACTTGATTAAACTTATATATTTAAAATTAGGAATAAAATGCAATTCTCTTGATGTAGCTATTGATATCAAAACCCCATTTTTTGAGTTTTGGTTGCTATTGAGCCGGGTCGCTCCTTACTACAGCTCGTTACCACGAACTGTTTTACTGTTATTTATTCTTTAATGATATTCGCTTTGATACCTTTCAATTTTTTTTTGCTTTGGTTTCATCATCACCCTCTTTTAAATAAGCGTGAATTTTTTATCTCAACCCTACAACTTCAGAAATAATTGTTCCAGATAATTCATTCTTCTTCATACCAATAATTTTTTATTAATGACTGAAGGGAAGCCATAACGATTGTCTTTTTTACAATTTGAAGTTTAGAATTTTTTTGGAGGTCAGCTTTAATGTAATCATAAGAATCCTCAGTTTGAATATCAAACAGTTCGTGGTAACAAACTATAGTAAGGAGCGACCCGGCTCAATAGTAAACGAAACTCTAAAAAACAGAATTTTGATACTAAAAGATACATCAAAAGAATCGGATTTTTATGCTGATTGCAAATGTATAAGTTTCACCAAATTTAGTCTTTGTCATCAAAAGTTACGAGCCTGAGAAAATTTGTCTTATTTTGGAAATTAGGGGGAAACACCCCCTAAAAGTCAAAGAATCTTAACGAAAATCACACCATCGCATTCAATGTATCAGAGAACCCTACAGTAAACGGGTCACGAGACAGATCACGGGTGCGTGTTTTTTTTTTTTTCCCGGGGGTCATCGTATCGACCAAGTGGTACTATAGTGTCGCAAGAGGGCTCATTCTAACGGAAATTCAAGGTTCTAGTGCCTTTTTTAAGTGACCAACAATATTGGAGGGTACCTAGGCCCCCTCCCACGCTCTTGATCCAAAAGTCAACGGATCAAAATTTTGAGATAGCCATTTTGTTTCGCATAGTCGAAAACCATAATAACTATGTCTTTGGGGATGACTTACTCCCCCACAGTTCCTGGGGGAGGGGCTGCAAGTTACAAAGTTTGACCAGTGTTTACATACAGTTATGGTTATTGCGAACTGTAATGACGTTTTCAGGGGGATTCTGTTGGTTCGGGAGTGGGGTTGAGGGGAGGGAGCCATGTGGGAGGCTCTTTTCTTGGAGGAATATATCATTGGGGAAGAGAAATTCAATGAAAAGGGCCTGGGATTTTCTAGCTTTAATGTAAAAGAAACAATGAAAAAATAAACATGAAAAAGTTTTTTTTCAATTGAAACTAAGGAGTAGTATTAAAACTTAAAACGAACAGAGATTATTACGCATATGAGGGGTTCTAAAAATGCTTTAGCATAAAGAGCGAGGTATTTGGGAGGAGATAAATACCTCGTTCTTTATGCTAAAGTATTTTAGTAATTTCAACTATTTATTGTATGGCCTTTCCGATTCAGGGTTATTCCTATAGAACTGGGACAAAACTTAAAATTTAGTGTAAAGAGCGAGGTATTAAAGAGGGGACAAATCCCCTCGTATACATAATAAAAACATAACAGAATAATAGTTTGTTACGTAAGTTAATTCTCAAGTTACGTGTATTTTTTGCTAATAAAAACATCGTTAAAAATTTAAAGTTCTAGTTGCCTTTTTAATTAACCGAAAAATTGGAGGGCAACTAGGCCTCCTTCCCCACCCCTTATTTCTCAATATCGTCTGATCAAAACTAAGAGAAAGCCATTTAGCCAAAAAAAGAATTAATATGCAAATTTATGCTAAAACAGCAGACGCTGTTTTCCATCCAGTGTGTGGAGCACACTCTCCAATGGTATGGTCATCTCCTTAGAATGTCGTCACACCTATCTGCAAAACTCGTGCTGGACTTAAACCCCGCTGAAGCTGACTGGAAACATTCCCACGGAAAACCAAAACACCGATGGTCAGATGGTATTTTAAAATACTGAAGCTGACAAACCTTGATGTCCACGTCGCACAAGCGTTAGCGGTTTATCACATAAGTTGGAGAAAGCTGACATCCTTCTCTGTGCTGAGTCACGCTCGCCAGGAGACCTAAGTCAAGAAACTCAAGGTCCAAGAACAGAGCCTTGCCAACCACAAGTAACTAGGGTACTTGATAATTGTTTTGATTCAATTGTTTTGAATCAATCTTTAAAATTAGAGACGGTGTATGCAGTAATCATAAACAAAGCAACTTATTTTTCATCCAATCTTCAATAATCCGAACCTTGAAGCTATTTTCGTTTGTAATGAATGGGGAGTTAGCCTCTTTGTGCATCATGTCGGGGTTTAGCTATTTCAGACACAGCTTCAGCCTAGCTAGCTGTTGAACCATGTTAGAAGGTGTATTATTTTTTTCACAAAGTCAGAACTAGGCAGATTTCTACTGAGTACCAGGAAACTCTTCGTTTTTGCATCCAGTCAGTATCTAGCTCTACCTGGCTCGTTTTCGTAAGGATTTACGACTTAATCATTACAGAGTTTTCCAGGAAATAGCTATGCCATAAGCCCTTCCATACCCACCTTCTCTCTCTTACTGACTTTCAGGCTAAAAGGTAAGCATGTTCCATCTTGTCCACAACAACAGTCTTACAGAGATTATTAGTCTCTGCGTATTTTCAAGTCAAGTCCAAGTTACCGACTGACGGTGCAAATAACAATCTCATTCTTGACTCTCAATCAAATGAATAGTTGCTCCAAACATGATTGAAATAAGGGCTAAGTCTAAGGTAGAGGGTGTCGATGAGGTAGTGTTAAATCGAGTTAAGTACTAAATTAGCGCTAAAATCCATTAAGACTAAGAAGCACACTGACTTGGTGCAAAAAGTTAAATTGCGGCGTGTTTACAAAACGCATTAAGTCCTAATTCGGTCCAAATATGAGATGAGTTATTTGGCATTAAAACGGTTCCTGAATTGATGAAATGGTAAGTAAAGTCTTAGGTCAATGAAGAAACGGATTAAGTCCTAATTCCGTGTGAAAACAAGCAAATTAGAGCTAGGGACTAACTAGATGTAAAAACGAATAATTTTTTGGTGCTTAATGGAAATTTTCCTAATGGACAATATACTTTCTAATTTGGTTTAACAACGAGCTAAGCTGAAGCAGTTCTAAAATAGCTAAGCCCAGACTTGGTGTATAAAGAGGCTAATTCACCACGCATTGTGAAATAAAATAGGTTCAAGCTATGGAAAATAGAAGATGGGATGCAAAATTAGTCTTGAACTATTGTAGAATTTGATTCAGTTTATTTTGCTTGTACTTGAGACGGGAGGGGGCGCTGTAATTAAGTTTTTGCCAGACACCAACAGGCCTAGGAAGGGCTTGTTCTGTACCTCAGGTATTAATGCTTCAACAACATCCAGTAGATTTTCACTGAAGTACCTGAATCGTAACCTCCAAACTGAAAGATCACTCCTAAATAATAAGTTTCCCAAATTCCTTCAAAATTCACAGTAAACTCCCACCACTATGTCGTTAAATAATCTTCGAGCTGAAGATAATAGAAAGTTTTGTGTAATATATTGTTGTCTCACAAGAATTTCGGGTGTTAAAGTCCCAAAAAAAATTTTGCACGGGCCTTTGCTTACACTGCGACACGCAAATGGCCTGCTCAGTGTAGTTGGGTTAGTTTTAGATCAATTTTTTGTGACCGGTTGTTTCAAACTAAGCGCCAATCTTTCAAAATAAACACGGCAAAAAGGTGGTTTTTGTTAAATCAAATTTCGCAAGCATCTTTCGAAACAAATACGGGAAAATGCGGTCCACACTTTTTGTTGCTTACTTTGTCTTTGTTTTCAATCTTCATCATATTATCTCTGACAAAAATTATTTGTGACAAAAATAAAAGTGTATCAAGAAAGTAATACAAATTGAAGCACGGGCTTCAGTTCTAAACATGTTGAAATAGTGCTAAAACAGTTCTTTCGTGCTAAAATCAGGCAAATTTTTTCACATTGTTGTTTACATTGTTAATTTTAACTTGACGTTGTCAAGTAGGCACGGAGCTGCAATGATTTTTTGAAGCAAATTCACTACTCAGAGTTTCACTACACGGAATTTTTCTGATAAAAAAAAGAAAGAGAACTGAAAAAATTCCTTACGCGAAAACCCCCCAAGCCCCCCGTGCGCGTAAGTCGGTACGCGCCATTTTAGTTACGCGCCATTGTAGTTGCGTCCCTGTGTCCCACCAGTGAATATATATATATATATATATATATATATATATATATATATATATATATATATATATATATATATATCAGTACAATCTAGATATATATATATATATATATATATATATATATATATATATATATATATATATATATATATATATATATATATATATATATCTATATATATAAAAATAAGTTGTCTGTGGATGGATGGATGGATGTGTCAGGTGACGTCACCTGAAAAAACTGGATCAGGTGACGTCAAAACTGAAAAAACTAAAAAAAGGCAAAAACTACAAAAAAAACTAAAAACTAATAAAAAAAATAAAAAAGCTAAAAAACTAAAAAAACTATAAAGGTAAAAACCAATAAAAAACTAAAAAAAAACTGAAAAAACTAAAAAAAGGCAAAAACTACAAAAAAAACTTAAAACTAATAAAAAAAGTAAAAAAGCTAAAAAACTAAAAAAACTAAAAAAAAACTAAAAAAAGGTAAAAAACTAAAAAAAATAAAAAATAAAAAAAAACTAAAAAAAAGGAAAAAACTGAAAAATAAGCTAAAATAAAGGTAAAAACCAATAAAAAACTAAAAAAAAAAGGAAAAAACTAATAAATGACGACACTCAAAGAGAAAGCGACCAGGACAAAAGGAATGTTCGATTAGCAATCAACAAAGCACAGGGACACAGGGAGTATAAATGACGACCAGGACATAAGTAAAAAAAAAACTATCTATATATATAAAAATAAGTTGTCAAAATAAAAAAAGGCAAAAACTACAAAAAAAACTAAAAACTAATAAAAAAGCTAAAAAACTAAAAAAACTAAAAAAAAGGCAAAAACTACAAAAAAAACTAAAAACTAATAAAAAAAATAAAAAAGCTAAAAAACTAAAAAAACTAAAAAAACTAAAAAAAAGTAAAAAACTAAAAAAACTAAAAACTAAAAAAAACTAAAAAAAAGGAAAAAACTGAAAAATAAGCTAAAATAAAGGTAAAAACCAATAAAAAACTAAAAAAAAAACTGAAAAAACTAAAAAAAGGCAAAAACTACAAAAAAACTAAAAACTAATAAAAAAAGTAAAAAAGCTAAAAAACTAAAAAAACTAAAAAAACTAAAAAAAACTAAAAAAAGGTAAAAAACTAAAAAAAATAAAAAATAAAAAAAAAAATAAAAAAAAGGAAAAAACTGAAAAATAAGCTAACATAAAGGTAAAAACCAATAAAAACTAAAAAGAAAAAAAGGAAAAAACTAAAAAAAATTTTCATCTAAAAAACTAAAAAAAAACTAAAAAAGGTAAAAACTAAAAGAACTAAAAAAGAAAAAAATAAATGACGACACTCAAAGAGAAAGCGACCAGGACAAAAGGAATGTTCGATTAGCAATCAACAAAGCACCGGGACATAGGGAGCATAAATGACGACCAGGACATAAGTAAAAAAAAAATTAACAAAACTAAAAAGAAGGTAAAAACTACAAAAAAACTAAAAAGAAAAAAAAAACTAAAAACTAATAAAAAAACTAAAAAATCTAAAAATCTAAATAAACTAAAAAAGAAAAAAAAGGAAAAAAATAAAGGAGAAAAACAAAACTAAAAAACGAATGTATATACAGACCGGTACACCGGGATATAAATGACGACCGGGACACAGGGAATATAAATGACTAATAAATGACGACACTCAAAGAGAAAGCGACCAGGACAAAAGGAATGTTCGATTAGCAATCAACAAAGCACAGGGACACAGGGAGTATAAATGACGACCAGGACATAAGTAAAAAAAAAAACTATCTATATATATAAAAATAAGTTGTCAAACTAAAAAAAGGCAAAAACTACAAAAAAAACTAAAAACTAATAAAAAAGCTAAAAAACTAAAAAAACTAAAAAAAGGCAAAAACTACAAAAAAAACTAAAAACTAATAAAAAAAATAAAAAAGCTAAAAAACTAAAAAAACTAAAAAAACTAAAAAAAGGTAAAAAACTAAAAAAAACTAAAAACTAAAAAAAACTAAAAAAAAGGAAAAAACTGAAAAATAAGCTAAAATAAAGGTAAAAACCAATAAAAAACTAAAAAAAAAACTGAAAAAACTAAAAAAAGGCAAAAACTACAAAAAAACTAAAAACTAATAAAAAAAGTAAAAAAGCTAAAAAACTAAAAAAACTAAAAAAACTAAAAAAACTAAAAAAAACTAAAAAAAGGTAAAAAACTAAAAAAAATAAAAAATAAAAAAAAACTAAAAAAAAAGGAAAAAACTGAAAAATAAGCTAACATAAAGGTAAAAACCAATAAAAACTAAAAAGAAAAAAAGGAAAAAACTAAAAAAAATTTTCATCTAAAAAACTAAAAAAAAACTAAAAAAGGTAAAAACTAAAAGAACTAAAAAAGAAAAAAATAAATGACGACACTCAAAGAGAAAGCGACCAGGACAAAAGGAATGTTCCATTAGCAATCAACAAAGCACCGGGACATAGGGAGCATAAATGACGACCAGGACATAAGTAAAAAAAAAATTAACAAAACTAAAAAGAAGGTAAAAACTACAAAAAAACTAAAAAGAAAAAAAAACTAAAAACTAATAAAAAAACTAAAAAATCTAAAAATCTAAATAAACTAAAAAAGAAAAAAAAAGGAAAAAAATAAAGGAGAAAAACAAAACTAAAAAACGAATGTATATACAGACCGGTACACCGGGATACAAATGACGACCGGGACACAGGGAATATAAATGACGACCGGGACACAGGGACACAACTACAACGGGGACACCGGGGGAAACAGGGGGATATAAATGACGACCGGGACAAAAAAACTAAAAAGAAAAAAAAAACTAAAAACTAATAAAAAAACTAAAAAATCTAAAAATCTAAATAAGCTAAAAAAGAAAAAAAAGGAAAAAAATAAAGGAGAAAAACAAAACTAAAAAACGAATGTATATACAGACCGGGACACCGGGATACAAATGACGACCGGGACACAGGGAATATAAATGACGACCGGGACACAGGGACACAACTACAACGGGGACACCGGAGGAAACAGGGGGATGTAAATGACGACCGGGACACCGGGACAGGGAATGGTCGATTAGCAATCACCATCAACAAAGCTCAAGGGCAATCATTAGAATCATGAGGTATAGATCTGAATACAGATTGTTTTCCCATGGACCATTATATGTTGCATGTTCAAGAGTCGGTAAACCTGACAATCTATTTATATGCAAAGACAATGGGACAGCAAAGAATGTTGTATATTCGCAAGTTTTACGTAGTTAAAACCATATATATATATATCTATCTATATTCACAGGTGGGACATAGGGACACAACTACAATGGCGCGTAACTATTATGGCGCGTAACGACTTACGCGCGCGGGGGGGCTTGGGGGGGGCGCGAAGCGCCCCCACCAACTAGGTGTTGGGGTGGCGCGAAGCGCCACCCCAACAGCTAGTATATATATACAAATAAGTTGTCTGTGTGTGTGTGTCGAGTGTAGTCATGTTTGTGTGTCGACTGACGTCATGTTTGTCGACTGACGTTATTTTAAGGATTGAGCTGTATGCGTCATGAAGTTGTTTGTCGACTGACGTCATGTTTGTCAACTGATGAAATTACATACCGGGACACAAGGACACAAATGACGACCAGGACACCGAGACACAGGGAATATAAATGACGACCGGGAAACTCAAAGAGAAATTACAAACTGGGACACCGGGACAAAAATGACGACCGGGACACATGGAATATAAATGACGACCGGGACACAGGGACACATCATTAGAATAATGAGGTATAGATCTGAATACGGATTGTTTTTCCCATGGACAATTATATGTTGCATGTTCAAGAGTCAGTAAACCTGACAATCTATTTATATGCATAGACAATGGGACAGCGAAGAATGTTGTATATTCGCATGTTATACGTAGTTAAAAACATATATATATATATATATATATATATATATATATATATATATATATATATATATATATACATATATATATATATATATACTAGCTGTTGGGGTGGCGCTTCGCGCCACCCCAACACCTAGTTGGTGGGGGCGCTTCGCGCCCCCCCCAAGCCCCCCCGCGCGCGTAAGTCGTTACGCGCCATAATAGTTACGCGCCATTGTAGTTGTGTCCCTATGTCCCACCTGTGAATATAGATATATATATATATATATGGTTTTAACTACGTAAAACTTGCGAATATACAACATTCTTTGCTGTCCCATTGTCTTTGCATATAAATAGATTGTCAGGTTATCCCCCTGTTTCCCCCGGTGTCCCCGTTGTAGTTGTGTCCCTGTGTCCCGGTCGTCATTTATATTCCCTGTGTCCCGGGTCCCGGTCATCATTTGTATCCCGGTGTCCCGGTCTGTATATACATTCGTTTTTTAGTTTTGTTTTTCTCCTTTATTTTTTTCCTTTTTTTTTCTTTTTTAGCTTATTTAGATTTTTAGATTTTTTAGTTTTTTTTATTAGTTTTTAGTTTTTATTTCTTTTTAGTTTTTTTGTCCCGGTCGTCATTTATATCCCCCTGTTTCCCCCGGTGTCCCCGTTGTAGTTGTGTCCCTGTGTCCCGGTCGTTATTTATATTCCCTGTTTCCCGGTCGTCATTTGTATCCCGGTGTACCGGTCTGTATATACATTCGTTTTTTAGTTTTGTTTTTCTCCTTTATTTTTTTCCTTTTTTTTTCTTTTTTAGTTTATTTAGATTTTTAGATTTTTTAGTTTTTTTATTAGTTTTTAGTTTTTTTTTCTTTTTAGTTTTTTTGTAGTTTTTACCTTCTTTTTAGTTTTGTTAATTTTTTTTTTTACTTGTGTCCTGGTCGTCATTTATACTCCCTGTGTCCCGGTGCTTTGTTGATTGCTAATCGAACATTCCTTTTGTCCTGGTCGCTTTCTCTTTGAGTGTCGTCATTTATTTTTTTCTTTTTTAGTTCTTTTAGTTTTTACCTTTTTTAGTTTTTTTTTAGTTTTTAGTTTTTTTAGTTTTTTACCTTTTTTTAGTTTTTTTAGTTTTTTAGCTTTTTTATTTTTTTTATTAGTTTTTAGTTTTTTTGTAGTTTTTGCCTTTTTTTTTAGTTTTTTGTCCTGGTCGCTTTCTCTTTGAGTGTCGTCATTTATTAGTTTTTTCCTTTTTTTTTTTAGTTTTTTATTGGTTTTTACCTTTATTTTAGCTTATTTTTCAGTTTTTTCCTTTTTTTTAGTTTTTTTTTATTTTTTATTTTTTTTAGTTTTTTACCTTTTTTTAGTTTTTTTAGTTTTTTTAGTTTTTTAGCTTTTTTACTTTTTTTATTAGTTTTTAGTTTTTTTTTGTAGTTTTTGCCTTTTTTTAGTTTTTTCAGTTTTTTTTTTAGTTTTTTATTGGTTTTTACCTTTATAGTTTTTTTAGTTTTTTAGCTTTTTTATTTTTTTTATTAGTTTTTAGTTTTTTTTGTAGTTTTTGCCTTTTTTTAGTTTTTTCAGTTTTGACGTCACCTAATCCAGTTTTTTCAGGTGACGTCACCTGACACATCCATCCACACATCCATCCATCCATCCATCCACAGACAACTTATTTTTATATATATAGATATATATATATATATATATACTAGCTGTTGGGGTGGCGCTTCGCGCCACCCCAACACCTAGTTGGTGGGGGCGCTTCGCGCCCCCCCCAAGCCCCCCCGCGCGCGTAAGTCGTTACGCGCCATAATAGTTACGCGCCATTGTAGTTGTGTCCCTATGTCCCACCTGTGAATATAGATATATATATATATATATGGTTTTAACTACGTAAAACTTGCGAATATACAACATTCTTTGCTGTCCCATTGTCTTTGCATATAAATAGATTGTCAGGTTATCCCCCTGTTTCCCCCGGTGTCCCCGTTGTAGTCGTGTCCCTGTGTCCCGGTCGTCATTTATATTCCCTGTGTCCCGGGTCCCGGTCATCATTTGTATCCCGGTGTCCCGGTCTGTATATACATTCGTTTTTTAGTTTTGTTTTTCTCCTTTATTTTTTTCCTTTTTTTTTCTTTTTTAGTTTATTTAGATTTTTAGATTTTTTAGTTTTTTTATTAGTTTTTAGTTTTTTTTTCTTTTTAGTTTTTTTGTAGTTTTTACCTTCTTTTTAGTTTTGTTAATTTTTTTTTTTACTTGTGTCCTGGTCGTCATTTATACTCCCTGTGTCCCGGTGCTTTGTTGATTGCTAATCGAACATTCCTTTTGTCCTGGTCGCTTTCTCTTTGAGTGTCGTCATTTATTTTTTTCTTTTTTAGTTCTTTTAGTTTTTACCTTTTTTAGTTTTTTTTTAGTTTTTAGTTTTTTTAGTTTTTTACCTTTTTTTAGTTTTTTTAGTTTTTTAGCTTTTTTATTTTTTTTATTAGTTTTTAGTTTTTTTGTAGTTTTTGCCTTTTTTTTAGTTTTTTGTCCTGGTCGCTTTCTCTTTGAGTGTCGTCATTTATTAGTTTTTTCCTTTTTTTTTTTAGTTTTTTATTGGTTTTTACCTTTATTTTAGCTTATTTTTCAGTTTTTTCCTTTTTTTTAGTTTTTTTTTATTTTTTATTTTTTTTAGTTTTTTACCTTTTTTTAGTTTTTTTAGTTTTTTTAGTTTTTTAGCTTTTTTACTTTTTTTATTAGTTTTTAGTTTTTTTTTTGTAGTTTTTGCCTTTTTTTAGTTTTTTCAGTTTTTTTTTTAGTTTTTTATTGGTTTTTACCTTTATAGTTTTTTTAGTTTTTTAGCTTTTTTATTTTTTTTATTAGTTTTTAGTTTTTTTTGTAGTTTTTGCCTTTTTTTAGTTTTTTCAGTTTTGACGTCACCTAATCCAGTTTTTTCAGGTGACGTCACCTGACACATCCATCCACACATCCATCCATCCATCCATCCACAGACAACTTATTTTTATATATATAGATATATATATATATATATATATATATATATATATATATATATATATATCTATCTATATATATAAAAATAAGTTGTCTGTGGATGGATGGATGGATGTGTCAGGTGACGTCACCTGAAAAAACTGGATCAGGTGACGTCAAAACTGAAAAAACTAAAAAAGGCAAAAACTACAAAAAAAACTAAAAACTAATAAAAAAAATAAAAAAGCTAAAAAACTAAAAAAACTATAAAGGTAAAAACCAATAAAAAACTAAAAAAAAAAAACTGAAAAAACTAAAAAAAGGCAAAAACTACAAAAAAAACTAAAAACTAATAAAAAAAGTAAAAAAGCTAAAAAACTAAAAAAACTAAAAAAAAACTAAAAAAAGTAAAAAACTAAAAAAAATAAAAAATAAAAAAAAACTAAAAAAAAGGAAAAAAACTGAAAAATAAGCTAAAATAAAGGTAAAAACCAATAAAAAACTAAAAAAAAAGGAAAAAACTAATAAATGACGACACTCAAAGAGAAAGCGACCAGGACAAAAGGAATGTTCGATTAGCAATCAACAAAGCACAGGGACACAGGGAGTATAAATGACGACCAGGACATAAGTAAAAAAAAAAACTATCTATATATATAAAAATAAGTTGTCAAACTAAAAAAAGGCAAAAACTACAAAAAAAACTAAAAACTAATAAAAAAGCTAAAAAACTAAAAAAACTAAAAAAAAGGCAAAAACTACAAAAAAAACTAAAAACTAATAAAAAAAAATAAAAAAGCTAAAAAACTAAAAAAACTAAAAAAACTAAAAAAAGGTAAAAAACTAAAAAAACTAAAAACTAAAAAAAACTAAAAAAAAAGGAAAAAAACTGAAAAATAAGCTAAAATAAAGGTAAAAAACCAATAAAAAACTAAAAAAAAAAACTGAAAAAACTAAAAAAAGGCAAAAACTACAAAAAAACTAAAAACTAATAAAAAAAGTAAAAAAGCTAAAAAACTAAAAAAACTAAAAAAACTAAAAAAACTAAAAAAAGGTAAAAAACTAAAAAAAATAAAAAATAAAAAAAAAACTAAGAAAAAAGGAAAAAACTGAAAAATAAGCTAACATAAAGGTAAAAACCAATAAAAACTAAAAAGAAAAAAAGGAAAAAACTAAAAAAAATTTTCATCTAAAAAACTAAAAAAAACTAAAAAAGGTAAAAACTAAAAGAACTAAAAAAGAAAAAAATAAATGACGACACTCAAAGAGAAAGCGACCAGGACAAAAGGAATGTTCGATTAGCAATCAACAAAGCACCGGGACATAGGGAGCATAAATGACGACCAGGACATAAGTAAAAAAAAAATTAACAAAACTAAAAAGAAGGTAAAAACTACAAAAAAACTAAAAAGAAAAAAAAACTAAAAACTAATAAAAAAACTAAAAAATCTAATTATCTAAATAAACTAAAAAAGAAAAAAAAAGGAAAAAAATAAAGGAGAAAAACAAAACTAAAAAACGAATGTATATACAGACCGGTACACCGGGATACAAATGACGACCGGGACACAGGGAATATAAATGACGACCGGGACACAGGGACACAACTACAACGGGGACACCGGGGGAAACAGGGGGATATAAATGACGACCGGGACAAAAAAACTAAAAAGAAAAAAAAACTAAAAACTAATAAAAAAACTAAAAAATCTAAAAATCTAAATAAGCTAAAAAAGAAAAAAAAAGGAAAAAAATAAAGGAGAAAAACAAAACTAAAAAACGAATGTATATACAGACCGGGACACCGGGATACAAATGACGACCGGGACACAGGGAATATAAATGACGACCGGGACACAGGGACACAACTACAACGGGGACACCGGAGGAAACAGGGGGATGTAAATGACGACCGGGACACCGGGACAGGGAATGGTCGATTAGCAATCACCATCAACAAAGCTCAAGGGCAATCATTAGAATCATGAGGTATAGATCTGAATACAGATTGTTTTCCCATGGACCATTATATGTTGCATGTTCAAGAGTCGGTAAACCTGACAATCTATTTATATGCAAAGACAATGGGACAGCAAAGAATGTTGTATATTCGCAAGTTTTACGTAGTTAAAACCATATATATATATATCTATCTATATTCACAGGTGGGACATAGGGACACAACTACAATGGCGCGTAACTATTATGGCGCGTAACGACTTACGCGCGCGGGGGGGCTTGGGGGGGGCGCGAAGCGCCCCCACCAACTAGGTGTTGGGGTGGCGCGAAGCGCAACCCCAACAGCTAGTATATATATATATATATATATATATATATATATATATATATATATATATATATATATATATATATATATATATATATATATATTTATATAACAGACGTAACCTCGAGCACGGAAACTTCTTAGGTCAATTAACTGTTCCCAATGAGAAGCAATATGGAGTAACTGTATTTTTTTTTAGTAGGAATGTTGAAAGCCACAATTTAGTGAAATTTAGTTAATATATATTTTATTGTAAATTATAATAATATATTAATTTAATATTAACTTATAATATTAATTTTGAAGAACAAAGTATTGTGGAGGAGACAAATCCCCGTATATACGTAATATTCTATGTTCGTTTTAAGTTTGAATACTGATCATTACTTCCAGTTGAAAAATATTATTTATTTTCTCATTGTTTTTTTTAGTAATACTGAAAAATCCTGTGCCCCCTTCAGTGAAAATCTCCATGGAAAAATCTTCAAACATAACCCCCTTCCTCGCCCCGTCCTCACCCCAACGGAAATAGTCCCCCAGAAAATGTCTGTAAAGTTTATAACTTGTGGCCCCACTCCTGGGGACTGTGGGGGATTAAGACATCCCCAAAGACATACTATTAGTTTTTCGACTAAGGTGAACAGAATGGTTTTCTCAAAATTTTGCTCTGATGAATTTGGGGTAAAATGCTCCTAGGAGGGGGTCAAGGTGTCCTTCAATATTTTGCGTTGCTTAAATAGGGTACAGGAACTTTTAATTTCCATTAGTATGATCTCTTTTGCGACATTCTAGGACCACTGGTTTATACGATAACCCCTGGAGAAAAGAAATAGGCATCCGTGATCTGACTTTTGGTAAAAAAATACCAAATCCCAATTTTTTGCAGATTTTAGGAGCTTGAAACTTCTGCAGTAGGGTTTTCTGATAAGCTGAATCTGATGGTGAGATGGGTAATCAAATTGGTATTAAAATGCGACTCTTTTGATTTAACAATTGGTATCGTAATTCAATTTTTCAGAGTTTTGATTACTAATGTTCTGGGTCACTCCTTACTACAGTTTGTTACCACGAACTGTTTGAAAATTGTTCATATAGTTATACTACAAATATTAAATTTCAGTTGACAAAATGAAAAGGATATTTAAGCTCATCTTAGGTAGAAATTAGATTAAAGAAACAAGTTTTTTTAACTGCAAGTAAGGAGCAACATTAAAACTTAAAACGAACAGAAATTATTCCGTATATGAAAGGGGTTGTCCCCTCCTCAACACCCCGTTCTTTACGCTAAAGTTTGGCTCTTTGTTACAACTCTGCTTTTTAAAAGAATAAAAAACCTTACTACAGTTCCTTACCACGAACTGTTTCATTTTCCTGATCTAAGATAGTCCTTTTGAACAAAACAGCCGCGTAACACTTAGGTGAATTTAGATTTAAATTACAAAAAAAAATAATAAAAACACATTCCAAAATTCCACATTTTCAACTAAGAGCACAAGTTTGCATGTCAACATGCTTTTAGAAATTTTTGCTAGCTCAACAGAAATGGGCCTTAAGGCTTAGGGTACTATTTGACCTGTCCCTAAATAAATGGTATTATAGTAAATTGTATTATAAACTAAGTTTGTTTTAATTTAAAATTTTTTTGGAAGAATTACCTGAATTCTCCTACTGTTTTCTTTGTCCTTCTTCCTCTGTGGATGCACAGTCTTACGTATGGAGAGAATATCACGGTGGAACTGTCAAGTAAATAATTTGAATAAGTCTGTGTTACAGTAAATAATCCCTCCTTTGATATATAACATCGAGCGGATCCAGAACCATATACCTGCGCTTCTTTAGCCACTAAGTTGATAGTGGTTCCGGTCAGGGGTGAAATTGGCTTTGATACAGAGTGGGCAACTGGCCATATTGGACCTTGGTTTTCCATCAGACCCCAGTTTGCCCCCCTCTCCATCTGAAATTTAGTTTCTCATAAATTGTTTTCAAAACTGAGATAGGCCTACATGTAATTATATGTACTACAATGTATAGTACTACATGTAATTATTTCTGTTTGTTTTAAGTTTCAATGCCGCTCCAAACCGTGAGAGGACAGGTTGGGGTATTCTTTTTCACACGTTCATGGATTAGCATTCTACATGATGTTTTGTCGTCAGGTTTTTTGAGGAGGCATAGGAGGTCTCTTCCGACGATGTCTTGCCATCTCTTCCTAGGTCTTCCATAGGGACGGATAGCATGGACCCTTTCTTCAAAAATAACAATTGGCAGGCGTGGCTTTTCCATTCGTTGTATTTGACCCTGCCACCTGAGGTGCTGTAATTACTCTTTATTGACATTTGAGATTTCCCGCTTCAATTGCCTTTGAAGGTATTTGTTAAAGATATTTCATTGGAACAATTATAGTCTGATGATAGTAGGCTCCCTAGGTACGCAACCTTGGTTACTTGCTCGACTTTTTCGCCGCTTACTATGACATGAAGAGGGAAGTGTTTGGGACTTTCGTGGAGCGCTCAAATTTTGTCTTCTTTGGGTTTATTCATATGCTGAAGCTATTTGATGCAGATTTTAAGTTCGGAGACTTGGGCCTGTAGACTGGACTCGGTTTCTGGTAGCTTGTGAGGTCGTCGGAATAAGCTAGTGTGTTTATGTTAAAACCATTGAAGATCACTTCTACCTGGTTCTTGAGCAGGCCCACTATTGTGCACAAGAAGAGTTTGAAAAATTGTCTTTTCTTGTCAAGCGTGCCAGTGGCGGCGGTGGATTTTTTTTGTGGAGAGCTCACTATTTTATATTCTTTAATTGGATTATTAATTTCTTTTCCATCTGTTGTATTTGTTTATACCTTTTCTTACTTTCCCGGTCCTCTTTGCTGAAAACCAGTCGTTTTTGGTCCCCTTGAACAAAGATTGCTCCCTCGTCAATACCTTGCTCTTTACGCTAAAGTTCAAATTTTGTGTCAATTTCTTAAGAATGACCACTGAATCACAAATATTTGATTAGAATAAATAGCTCTTGTGAAAGTACTAAAAAAACTTTAGTGTAAAGAGTGATGTATTGATGAGATGGTGAATCCCTTCATATACGTAATCAATTGTTTTAAAAAGCAGAATTTTGGCAAAGAGTCAAACTTTAGCGTAAAGAGCAAAGGATTGCGGAGGGGACAACCCATTTCATATACGGAGTAATTTCCGTTTGTTTTAAGTTTTAATGTAACTCCTTATTTTCAGTTAAAAAAACTAGTTTTTTTTATGTAATTCCTGAACGTTTTTGAATTAATGCATGTTTGATTTTGGCTCTCCAAACATAAATTATTAAAATGAAATTCGCCTATTAATTCCTTTTTTGGCTAAATGGCTTTCTCTTAGTTTTGATCAGACGATTTTGAGAAATAAGGGTTGGGGAAAGCCTAGTTGCCCTGCAATTTTTCGGTTACATAAAAAGGCAACTATAAATTTTAATTTTTAACGAATGTTTTTATTAGTAAAAACTATACGTAACTTAAAAATTAGCTTACGTAACAAACTTTTATATTCTTAAATTTTTATTATGTATATGAGGGGGTTTGTACCCTCGTTAATACCTCGCTCTTTGCACTAAATCGTAAGTTTTGTCCCAATTCTTTATGAATGACCCCTGAACCCGAAAGGCCGTAGAATAAATAGTTGAAATTACTAAAAATACTATAGCATAAGGAGCGAGGTATTTATCTCCTCCTGAATACCTCCCTCTTTATGCTAAAGTATTTTTAGAACCACTCATATGCGTAACAATCTCCGTTCGTTTTAAGTTTCAATGCTACTCCTTACTTTAAATTGAGAAAACTTTTCCGTGTTTATTTTTTCATTGTTTTTTTATAGTAATTTTAGAAAATCCTGCGCCCTTTTCATTGAATTTCTGTTCCCCCATGACATATTTCTCCAAGGAAAGATCCTCCCACATAGCTCCCTCCCCTCAACCCCACCCCCAACACCAAATAAATCCCCTGAAAACGCTGTACACTTCCCAGTAACCATTATTATATGTAAACACTGGCCGAAGTTTGTAACTTGCAGCCCCTCCCCCAGGGACTGTGGGGGAGTAAGTCATTCCCAAAGACATAGTAATTATGGTTTTTGACAATGTGGAACAAAATGGCTATCTCAAAATTTTGATCCGATGACTTTGGAGAAAAAATGAGCGTGGGAGGAGGCCTAGGTGCCCACCAATTTTTTTGGTCTCTTAAAAAGGGCACTAGAACTTTTCATTTCCGTTAGAATGAGCCCTCTTGCGACATTCTGAGACCACTTGGTCGATACGATGACCCCTGGGGAAAAAAAAACAACAAACAAACAATCAAACACGCACCCGTGATTTGTCTTCTTGCAAAAAATACAAAATTCGAGATTTTTTTAGATAGGAGCCTGAAACTTCTACAAAAAGGTTCTATGATACGCTGAATCTAATGGTGTGATTTTCGTTAAGATTCTATGACTTTTAGGGGTTGTTTTCCCCTATTTTTTAAAATATGGCAAATTTTCTCAGGCTCGTAACCTTTGATGGGTAAGACTAAACTTGATTAAACTTATATATTTAAAATTAGGAATAAAATGCAATTCTCTTGATGTAGCTATTGATATCAAAACCCCATTTTTTGAGTTTTGGTTGCTATTGAGCCGGGTCGCTCACACGAACTGTTTTACTGTTATTTATTCTTTAATGATATTCGCTTTGATACCTTTCAATTTTTTTTTGCTTTGGTTTCATCATCACCCTCTTTTAAATAAGCGTGAATTTTTTATCTCAACCCTACAACTTCAGAAATAATTGTTCCAGATAATTCATTCTTCTTCATACCAATAATTTTTTATTAATGACTGAAGGGAAGCCATAACGATTGTCTTTTTTACAATTTGAAGTTTAGAATTTTTTTGGAGGTCAGCTTTAATGTAATCATAAGAATCCTCAGTTTGAATATCAAACAGTTCGTGGTAACAAACTATAGTAAGGAGCGACCCGGCTCAATAGTAAACGAAACTCTAAAAAACAGAATTTTGATACTAAAAGATACATCAAAAGAATCGAATTTTTATGCTGATTGCAAATGTATAAGTTTCACCAAATTTAGTCTTTGTCATCAAAAGTTACGAGCCTGAGAAAATTTGTCTTATTTTGGAAATTAGGGGGAAACACCCCCTAAAAGTCATAGAATCTTAACGAAAATCACACCATCGCATTCAATGTATCAGAGAACCCTACAGTAAACGGGTCACGAGACAGATCACGGGTGCGTGTTTATTTTTTTTTCCCGGGGGTCATCGTATCGACCAAGTGGTACTATAATGTCGCAAGAGGGCTCATTCTAACGGAAATTCAAGGTTCTAGTGCCTTTTTTAAGTGACCAAAAATATTGGAGGGTACCTAGGCCCCCTCCCACGCTCTTGATCCAAAAGTCAACGGATCAAAATTTTGAGATAGCCATTTTGTTTCGCATAGTCGAAAACCATAATAACTATGTCTTTGGGGATGACTTACTCCCCCACAGTTCCTGGGGGAGGGGCTGCAAGTTACAAAGTTTGACCAGTGTTTACATACAGTTATGGTTATTGCGAACTGTAATGACGTTTTCAGGGGGATTCTGTTGGTTCGGGAGTGGGGTTGAGGGGAGGGAGCCATGTGGGAGGCTCTTTTCTTGGAGGAATATATCATTGGGGAAGAGAAATTCAATGAAAAGGGCCTGGGATTTTCTAGCTTTAATGTAAAAGAAACAATGAAAAAATAAACATGAAAAATTTTTTTTTCAATTGAAACTAAGGAGTAGTATTAAAACTTAAAACGAACAGAGATTATTACGCATATGAGGGGTTCTAAAAATGCTTTAGCATAAAGAGTGAGGTATTTGGGAGGAGATAAATACCTCGTTCTTTATGCTAAAGTATTTTAGTAATTTCAACTATTTATTGTATGGCCTTTCCGATTCAGGGTTATTCCTATAGAACTGGGACAAAACTTAAAATTTAGTGTAAAGAGCGAGGTATTAAAGAGGGAACAAATCCCCTCGTATAAATAATAAAAACATAACAGAATAATAGTTTGTTACGTAAGTTAATTCTCAAGTTACGTATATTTTTTGCTAATAAAAACATCGTTAAAAATTTAAAGTTCTAGTTGCCTTTTTGATTAACCGAAAAATTGGAGGGCAACTAGGCCTCCTTCCCCACCCCTTATTTCTCAATATCGTCTGATCAAAACTAAGAGAAAGCCATTTAGCCAAAAAAAGAATTAATATGCAAATTTATGCTAAAACAGCAGACGCTGTTTTCCATCCAGTGTGTGGAGCACACTCTCCAATGGTATGGTCATCTCCTTAGAATGTCGTCACACCTATCTGCAAAACTCGTGCTGGACTTAAACCCCGCTGAAGCTGACTGGAAACATTCCCACGGAAAACCAAAACACCGATGGTCAGATGGTATTTTAAAATACTGAAGCTGACAAACCTTGATGTCCACGTCGCACAAGCGTTAGCGGTTTATCACATAAGTTGGAGAAAGCTGACATCCTTCTCTGTGCTGAGTCACGCTCGCCAGGAGACCTAAGTCAAGAAACTCAAGGTCCAAGAACAGAGCCTTGCCAACCACAAGTAACTAGGGTACTTGATAATTGTTTTGATTCAATTGTTTTGAATCAATCTTTAAAATTAGAGACGGTGTATGCAGTAATCATAAACAAAGCAACTTATTTTTCATCCAATCTTCTATAATCCGAACCTTGAAGCTATTTTCGTTTGTAATGAATGGGGAGTTAGCCTCTTTGTGCATCATGTCGGGGCTTAGCTATTTCAGACACAGCTTAACCTAGCTAGCTGTTGAACCAAGTTAGAAGGTGTATTATTTTTTTCACAAAGTCAGAACTAGGCAGATTTCTACTGAGTACCAGGAAACTCTTCGTTTTTGCATCCAGTCAGTATCTAGCTCTACCTGGCTCGTTTCGTAAGGATTTACGACTTAATCATTACAGAGTTTTCCAGGAAATAGCTATGCCATAAGCCCTTCCATACCCACCTTCTCTCTCTTACTGACTTTCAGGCTAAAAGGTAAGCATGTTCCATCTTGTCCACAACAACAGTCTTACAGAGATTATTAGTCTCTGCGTATTTTCAAGTCAAGTCCAAGCTACCGACTGACGGTGCAAATAACAATCTCATTCTTGACTCTCAATCAAATGAATAGTTGCTCCTAACATGATTGAAATAAGGGCTAAGTCTAAGGTAGAGGGTATCGATGAGGTAGTGTTAAATCGAGTTAAGTACTAAATTAGCGCTAAAATCCATTAAGACTAAGAAGCACACTGACTTGGTGCAAAAAGTTATATTGCGGCTTGTTTACAAAACGCATTAAGGCCTGATTCGGTCCAAATATGAGATGAGTTATTTGGCATTAAAACGGTTCCTGAATTGATGAAATGGTAAGTAAAGTCTTAGGTCAATGAACAAACGGATTCAGTCCTAATTCCGTGTGAAAACAAGAAAATTAGAGCTAGGGACTAACTAGATGTAAAAACGAACAATTTTCTGGTGCTTAATGGAAATTTTCCTAATGGACAATATACTTTCTAATTTGGTTTAACAACGAGCTAAGCTGAAGCAGTTCTGAAATAGCTAAGCCCAGACTTGGTGTATAAAGAGGCTAATTCACCACGCATTGTGAAATAAAATAGGTTCAAGCTTTGGAAAATAGAAGATGGGATGCAAAATTAGTCTTGAACTATTGTAGAATTTGATTCAGTTTATTTTGCTTGTACTTGAGACGGGAGGGGGTGCTGTAATTAAGTTTTTGCCAGACACCAACAGGCCTAGGAAGGGCTTGTTCTGTACCTCAGGTATTAATGCTTCAACAACAAACAGTAGATTTTCACTGAAGTACCTGAATCGTAACCTCCAAACTGAAAGATCACTCCTAAATAATAAGTTTCCCAAATTCCTTCAAAATTCACAGCAAACTCCCACCACTATGTCGTTAAATAATCTTCGAGCTGAAGATAATAGAAAGTTTTGTGTAATATATTGTTATCTCACAAGAATTTCGGGTGTTAAAGTCCCAAAAAAAATTTTGCACGGGCCTTTGCTTACACTGCGACACGCAAATGGCCTGCTCAGTGTAGTTGGGTTAGTTTTAGATCAATTTTTTGTGACCGGTTGTTTCAAACTAAGCGCCAATCTTTCAAAATAAACACGGCAAAAAGGTGGTTTTTGTTAAATCAAATTTCGCAAGCATCTTTCGAAACAAATACGGGAAAATGCGGTCCACACTTTTTGTTGCTTACTTTGTCTTTGTTTTCAATCTTCATCATATTATCTCTGACAAAAATTATTTGTGACAAAAATAAAAGTGTATCAAGAAAGTAATACAAATTGAAGCACGGGCTTCAGTTCTACACATGTTGAAATAGTGCTAAAACAGTTCTTTCGTGCTAAAATCAGGCAAATTTTTTCACATTGTTGTTTACATTGTTAATTTTAACTTGACGTTGTCAAGTAGGCACGGAGCTGCAATGATTTTTTGAAGCAAATTCACTACTCAGAGTTTCACTACACGGAATTTTTCTGATAAAAAAAAGAAAGAGAACTGAAAAAAATTCCTTACGCGAAAACCCCCCAATCCATCCCCCCCCCCCGTGCGCGTAAGTCGGTACGCGCCATTTTAGTTACGCGCCATTGTAGTTGCGTCCCTGTGTCCCACCAGTGAATATATATATATATATATATATATATATATATATATATATATATATATATATATATATATATCAGTACAATCTATATATATATATATATATATATATCTATATATATATATATATATATATATATATATATATATATATATATATATATATATATATATATATATATATATATATAAATAAGTTGTCTGTGTGTGTGTGTCGAGTGTAGTCATGTTTGTGTGTCGACTGACGTCATGTTTGTCGACTGACGTTATTTTAAGGATTGAGCTGTATGCGTCATGAAGTTGTTTGTCGACTGACGTCATGTTTTTCAACTGATGAAATTACATACCGGGACACAAGGACACAAATGACGACCAGGACACCGAGACACAGGGAATATAAATGACGACCGGGAAACTCAAAGAGAAATTACAAACTGGGACACCGGGACAAAAATGACGACCGGGACACATGGAATATAAATGACGACCGGGACACAGGGACACATCATTAGAATAATGAGGTATAGATCTGAATACGGATTGTTTTTCCCATGGACAATTATATGTTGCATGTTCAAGAGTCAGTAAACCTGACAATCTATTTATATGCATAGACAATGGGACAGCGAAGAATGTTGTATATTCGCATGTTATACGTAGTTAAAAACATATATATATATATATATATATATATATATATATATATATATATATATATATATATATATATATATATATACATATATATATATATATATATATATATATATATATATATATATATATATATATATATATATATATATATATATATATATATATATATATATACTAGCTGTTGGGATGGCGCTTCGCGCCACCCCAACACCTAGTTGGTGGGGGCGCTTCGCGCCCCCCCCAAGCCCCCCCGCGCGCGTAAGTCGTTACGCGCCATAATAGCTACGCGCCATTGTAGTTGTGTCCCTATGTCCCACCTGTGAATATAGATATATATATATATATATATATATATATATATATATATATATATATATATATATATATATATATATATATATATATGGTTTTAACTACGTAAAACTTGCGAATATACAACATTCTTTGCTGTCCCATTGTCTTTGCATATAAATAGATTGTCAGGTTTACCGACTCTTGAACATGCAACATATAATGGTCCATGGGAAAACAATCTGTATTCAGATCTATACCTCATGATTCTAATGATTGTCCTTGAGCTTTGTTGAAGGTGATTGCTAATCGACCATTCCCTGTCCCGGTGTCCCGGTCGTCATTTATATCCCCCTGTTTCCCCCGGTGTCCCCGTTGTAGTTGTGTCCCTGTGTCCCGGTCGGCATTTATATTCCCTGTGTCCCGGTCGTCATTTGTATCCCGGTGTCCCGGTCTGTATATACATTCGTTTTTTAGTTTTGTTTTTCTCCTTTATTTTTTTCCTTTTATTTCTTTTTTAGCTTATTTAGATTTTTAGATTTTTTAGTTTTTTTATTAGTTTTTAGTTTTTTTTTTCTTTTAGTTTTTTTGTCCCGGTCGTCATTTATATCCCCCTGTTTCCCCCGGTGCCCCCGTTGTAGTTGTGTCCCTGTGTCCCGGTCGTCATTTATATTCCCTGTGTCCCGGTCGTCATTTGTATCCCGGTGTACCGGTCTGTATATACATTCGTTTTTTAGTTTTGTTTTTCTCCTTTATTTTTTTCCTTTTTTTTCTTTTTTAGTTTATTTAGATTTTTAGATTTTTTAGTTTTTTTATTAGTTTTTAGTTTTTTTTTCTTTTTAGTTTTTTTGTAGTTTTTACCTTCTTTTTAGTTTTGTTAATTTTTTTTTTTACTTATGTCCTGGTCGTCATTTATACTCCCTGTGTCTCGGTGCTTTGTTGATTGCTAATCGAACATTCCTTTTGTCCTGGTCGCTTTCTCTTTGAGTGTCGTCATTTATTTTTTCTTTTTTAGTTCTTTTAGTTTTTACCTTTTTTAGTTTTTTTTAGTTATTTAGATGAAAATTTTTTTTAGTTTTTTCCTTTTTTTCTTTTTAGTTTTTTATTGGTTTTTACCTTTATTTTAGCTTATTTTTCAGTTTTTTCCTTTTTTTTAGTTTTTTTTTATTTTTTATTTTTTTTAGTTTTTTACCATTTTTAAGTTTTTTTAGTTTTTTTAGTTTTTTAGCTTTTTTACTTTTTTTATTAGTTTTTAGTTTTTTTTGTAGTTTTTGCCTTTTTTTAGTTTTTTCAGTTTTTTTTTTAGTTTTTTATTGGTTTTTACCTTTATTTTAGCTTATTTTTCAGTTTTTTCCTTTTTTTTTTAGTTTTTTTTAGTTTTTAGTTTTTTTAGTTTTTTACCTGTTTTTAGTTTTTTTAGTTTTTTTAGTTTTTTAGCTTTTTTATTTTTTTTATTAGTTTTTAGTTTTTTTTGTAGTTTTTGCCTTTTTTTAGTTTTTTTAGTTTTTTAGCTTTCTTATTAGTTTTTAGTTTTTTTTGTAGTTTTTGCCTTTTTTAAGTTTTTTTAGTTTTTTAGCTTTTTTATTTTTTTTATTAGTTTTTAGTTTTTTTTGTAGTTTTTGCCTTTTTTTAGTTTTTTCAGTTTTGACGTCACCTGATCCAGTTTTTTCAGGTGACGTCACCTGATCCATCCACAGACAGACAGACAACTTATTTTTATATATATAGATATATATATTTATATAACAGACGTAACCTCGAGCACGGAAACTTCTTAGGTCAATTAACTGTTCCCAATGAGAAGCAATATGGAGTAACTGTATTTTTTTTTAGTAGGAATGTTGAAAGCCACAATTTAGTGAAATTTAGTTAATATATATTTTATTGTAAATTATAATAATATATTAATTTAATATTAACTTATAATATTAATTTTGAAGAACAAAGTATTGTGGAGGAGACAAATCCCCGTATATACGTAATATTCTATGTTCGTTTTAAGTTTGAATACTGATCATTACTTCCAGTTGAAAAATATTATTTATTTTCTCATTGTTTTTTTTTAGTAATACTGAAAAATCCTGTGCCCCCTTCAGTGAAAATCTCCATGGAAAAATCTTTAAACATAACCCCCTTCCTCGCACCGTCCTCACCCCAACGGAAATAGTCCCCCAGAAAATGTCTGTAAAGTTTATAACTTGTGGCCCCACTCCTGGGGACTGTGGGGGATTAAGACATCCCTAAAGACATACTATTAGTTTTTCGACTAAGGTGAACAGAATGGTTTTCTCAAAATTTTGCTCTGATGAATTTGGGGTAAAATGCTCCTAGGAGGGGGTCAAGGTGTCCTTCAATATTTTGCGTTGCTTAAATAGGGTACAGGAACTTTTAATTTCCATTAGTATGATCTCTTTTGCGACATTCTAGGACCACTGGTTTATACGATAACCCCTGGAGAAAAGAAATATGCATCCGAATCTGACTTTTGGTAAAAAAATACCAAATCCCAATTTTTTGCAGATTTTAGGAGCTTGAAACTTCTGCAGTAGGGTTTTCTGATAAGCTGAATCTGATGGTGTGATGGGTAATCAAATTGGTATTAAAATACGACTCTTTTGATTTAACAATTGGTATCGTAATTCAATTTTTCAGAGTTTTGATTACTAATGATCTGGGTAACTCCTTACTACAGTTTGTTACCACGAACTGTTTGAAAATTGTTCATATAGTTATACTAGAAATATTAAATTTCAGTTGACAAAATGAAAAGGATATTTAAGCTCATCTTAGGTAGAAATTAGATTAAAGAAACAAGTTTTTTTAACTGCAAGTAAGGAGCAACATTAAAACTTAAAACGAACAGAAATTATTCCGTATATGAAAGGGGTTGTCCCCTCCTCAACACCCCGTTCTTTACGCTAAAGTTTGGCTCTTTGTTACAACTCTGCTTTTTAAAAGAATAAAAAACCTTACTACAGTTCCTTACCACGAACTGTTTCATTTTCCTGATCTAAGATAGTCCTTTTGAACAAAACAGCCGCGTAACACTTAGGTGAATTTAGATTTAAATTACAAAAAAAAAATAATAAAAACACATTCCAAAATTCCACATTTTCAACTAAGAGCACAAGTTTGCATGTCAACATGCTTTTAGAAATTTTTGCTAGCTCAACAGAAATGGGCCTTAAGGCTTAGGGTACTATTTGACCTGTCCCTAAATAAATGGTATTATAGTAAATTGTATTATAAACTAAGTTTGTTTTAATTTAAAATTTTTTTGGAAGAATTACCTGAATTCTCCTACTGTTTTCTTTGTCCTTCTTCCTCTGTGGATGCACAGTCTTACGTATGGAGAGAATATCACGGTGGAACTGTCAAGTAAATAATTTGAATAAGTCTGTGTTACAGTAAATAATCCCTCCTTTGATATATAACATCGAGCGGATCCAGAACCATATACCTGCGCTTCTTTAGCCACTAAGTTGATAGTGGTTCCAGTCAGGGGTGAAATTGGCTTTGATACAGAGTGGGCAACTGGCCATATTGGACCTTGGTTTTCCATCAGACCCCAGTTTGCCCCCCTCTCCATCTGAAATTTAGTTTCTCATAAATTGTTTTCAAAACAGAGATAGGCCTACATGTAATTATATGTACTACAATGTATAGTACTACATGTAATTATTTCTGTTTGTTTTAAGTTTCAATGCCGCTCCAAACCGTGAGAGGACAGGTTGGGGTATTCTTTTTCACACGTTCATGGATTAGCATTCTACATGATGTTTTGTCGTCAGGTTTTTTGAGGAGGCATAGGAGGTCTCTTCCGACGATGTCTTGCCATCTCTTCCTAGGTCTTCCATAGGGACGGATAGCATGGACCCTTTCTTCAAAAATAACAATTGGCGGGCGTGGCTGTTGCATTCGTTGTATTTGACCCTGCCACCTGAGGTGCTGTAATTACTCTTTCTTGACAATTGAGATTTCCCGCTTCAATTGCCTTTGAAGGTATTTGTTAAAGATATTTCATCGGAACAATTATAGTCTGATGATAGTAGGCTCCCTAGGTACGCAACCTTGGTTACTGGTTCGACTTTTTCGCCGCTTACTACGACATGAAGAGGGACGTATTTGGGACTTTCGTGGAGCGCTCAAATTTTGTCTTCTTTGGGTTTATTCGTATGCTGAAGCTATTTGATGCAGATTTTAAGTTCGGAGACTTGGGCCTGTAGACTGGACTCGGTTTCTGGTAGCTTGTGAGGTCGTCGGAATAAGCTAGTGTGTTTATGTTAAAACCATTGAAGATCACTTCTACCTGGTTCTTGAGCAGGCCCACTATTGTGCACAAGAAGAGTTTGAAAAATTGTCTTTTCTTGTCAAGCGTGCCAGTGGCGGCGGTGGATTTTTTTTGTGGAGAGCTCACTATTTTATATTCTTTCTTTGGATTATTAATTTCTTTACCATATGTTGTATTTTTTTATACGTATTCTTACTTTCCCGGTCCTCTTTGCTGAAAACCAGTCGTTTTTGGTCCCCTTGAACAAAGATTGCTCCCTCGTCATTACCTTGCTCTTTACGCTAAAGTTCACATTTTTTGTCAATTTCTTAAGAATGACCACTGAATCACAAATATTTGATTAGAATAAATAGCTCTTGTGAAAGTACTAAAAAAACTTTAGTGTAAAGAGTGATGTATTGATGAGAGGGTGAATCCCTTCATATACGTAATTAATTGTTTTAAAAAGCAGAATTTTGGCAAAGAGTCAAACTTTAGAGCAAAGGATTGCGGAGGGGACAACCCATTTCATATACGGAGTAATTTCCGTTTGTTTTAAGTTTTAATGTCACTCCTTATTTTCAGTTAAAAAAACTAGTTTTTTTTATGTAATTCCTGAACGTTTTTGAATTAATGCATGTTTGATTTTGGCTCTCCAAACATAAATTATTAAAATGAAATTTGCCTATTAATTCCTTTTTTGGCTAAATGGCTTTCTCTTAGTTTTGATCAGACGATTTTGAGAAATAAGGGTTGGGGAAAGCCTAGTTGCCCTGCAATTTTTCGGTTACATAAAAAGGCAACTATAAATTTTAATTTTTAACGAATGTTTTTATTAGTAAAAACTATACGTAACTTAAAAATTAGCTTACGTAACAAACTTTTATATTCTTAAATTTTTATTATGTATATGAGGGGGTTTGTACCCTCGTTAATACCTCGCTCTTTGCACTAAATCGTAAGTTTTGTCCCAATTCTTTATGAATGACCCCTGAACCCGAAAGGCCGTAGAATAAATAGTTGAAATTACTAAAAATACTATAACATAAAGAGCGAGGTATTTATCTCCTCCTGAATACCTCCCTCTTTATGCTAAAGTATTTTTAGAACCACTCATATGCGTAACAATCTCCGTTCGTTTTAAGTTTCAATGCTACTCCTTACTTTAAATTGAGAAAACTTTTCCGTGTTTATTTTTTCATTGTTTTTTTATAGTAATTTTAGAAAATCCTGCGCCCTTTTCATTGAATTTCTGTTACCCCATGACATATTTCTCCAAGGAAAGATCCTCCCACATAGCTCCCTCCCCTCAACCCCACCCCCAACACCAAATAAATCCCCTGAAAACGCTGTACACTTCCCAGTAACCATTATTATATGTAAGCACTGGCCGAAGTTTGTAACTTGCAGCCCCTCCCCCAGGGACTGTGGGGGAGTAAGTCATTCCCAAAGACATAGTAATTATGGTTTTTGACAATGTGGAACAAAATGGCTATCTCAAAATTTTGATCCGATGACTTTGGAGAAAAAATGAGCGTGGGAGGAGGCCTAGGTGCCCACCAATTTTTTTGGTCTCTTAAAAAGGGCACTAGAACTTTTCATTTCCGTTAGAATGAGCCCTCTTGCGACATTCTAGGACCACTTGGTCGATACGATGACCCCTGGGGAAAAAAAACAACAAACAAACAATCAAACACGCACCCGTGATTTGTCTTCTTGCAAAAAATACAAAATTCGAGATTTTTTTAGATAGGAGCCTGAAACTTCTACAAAAAGGTTCTATGATACGCTGAATCTGATGGTGTGATTTTCGTTAAGATTCTATGACTTTTAGGGGTTGTTTTCCCCTATTTTTTAAAATATGGCAAATTTTCTCAGGCTCGTAACCTTTGATGGGTAAGACTAAACTTGATTAAACTTATATATTTAAAATTAGGAATAAAATGCAATTCTCTTGATGTAGCTATTGATATCAAAACCCCATTTTTTGAGTTTTGGTTGCTATTGAGCCGGGTCGCTCCTTACTACAGTTCGTTACCACGAACTGTTTTACTGTTATTTATTCTTTAATGATATTCGCTTTGATACCTTTCAATTTTTTTTTGCTTTGGTTTCATCATCACCCTCTTTTAAATAAGCGTGAATTTTTTATCTCAACCTCAACCCTACAACTTCAGAAATAATTGTTCCAGATAATTCATTCTTCTTCATACCAATAATTTTTTATTAATGACTGAAGGGAAGCCATAACGATTGTCTTTTTTACAATTTGAAGTTTAGAATTTTTTTGGAGGTCAGCTTTAATGTAATCATAAGAATCCTCAGTTTGAATATCAAACAGTTCGTGGTAACAAACTATAGTAAGGAGCGACCCGGCTCAATAGTAAACGAAACTCTAAAAAACAGAATTTTGATACTAAAAGATACATCAAAAGAATCGGATTTTTATGCTGATTGCAAATGTATAAGTTTCACCAAATTTAGTCTTTGTCATCAAAAGTTACGAGCCTGAGAAAATTTGTCTTATTTTGGAAATTAGGGGGAAACACCCCCTAAAAGTCAAAGAATCTTAACGAAAATCACACCATCGCATTCAATGTATCAGAGAACCCTACAGTAAACGGGTCACGAGACAGATCACGGGTGCGTGTTTATTTTTTTTTCCCGGGGGTCATCGTATCGACCAAGTGGTACTATAGTGTCGCAAGAGGGCTCATTCTAACAGAAATTCAAGGTTCTAGTGCCTTTTTTAAGTGACCAAAAATATTGGAGGGTACCTAGGCCCCCTCCCACGCTCTTGATCCAAAAGTCAACGGATCAAAATTTTGAGATAGCCATTTTGTTTCGCATAGTACAACCATAATAACTATGTCTTTGGGGATGACTTACTCCCCCACAGTTCCTGGGGGAGGGGCTGCAAGTTACAAAGTTTGACCAGTGTTTACATACAGTTATGGTTATTGCGAACTGTACTGACGTTTTCAGGGGGATTCTGTTGGTTCGGGAGTGGGGTTGAGGGGAGGGAGCCATGTGGGAGGCTCTTTTCTTGGAGGAATATATCATTGGGGAAGAGAAATTCAATGAAAAGGGCCTGGGATTTTCTAGCTTTAATGTAAAAGAAACAATGAAAAAATAAACATGAAAAAGTTTTTTTTCAATTGAAACTAAGGAGTAGTATTAAAACTTAAAACGAACAGAGATTATTACGCATATGAGGGGTTCTAAAAATGCTTTAGCATAAAGAGTGAGGTATTTGGGAGGAGATAAATACCTCGTTCTTTATGCTAAAGTATTTTAGTAATTTCAACTATTTATTGTATGGCCTTTCCGATTCAGGGTTATTCCTATAGAACTGGGACAAAACTTAAAATTTAGTGTAAAGAGCGAGGTATTAAAGAGGGAACAAATCCCCTCGTATACATAATAAAAACATAACAGAATAATAGTTTGTTACGTAAGTTAATTCTCAAGTTACGTGTATTTTTTGCTAATAAAAACATCGTTAAAAATTTAAAGTTCTAGTTGCCTTTTTAATTAACCGAAAAATTGGAGGGCAACTAGGCCTCCTTCCCCACCCCTTATTTCTCAATATCGTCTGATCAAAACTAACGGAAAGCCATTTAGCCAAAAAAGAATTAAAATGCAAATTTATGCTAAAACAGCAGACGCTGTTTTCCATCCAGTGTGTGGAGCACACTCTCCAATGGTATGGTCATCTCCTTAGAATGTCGTCACACCTATCTGCAAAACTCGTGCTGGACTTAAACCCCGCTGAAGCTGACTGGAAACATTCCCACGGAAAACCAAAACACCGATAGTCAGATGGTATTTTAAAATACTGAAGCTGACAAACCTTGATGTCCACGTCGCACAAGCGTTAGCGGTTTATCACATAAGTTGGAGAAAGCTGACATCCTTCTCTGTGCTGAGTCACGCTCGCCAGGAGACCTAAGTCAAGAAACTCAAGGTCCAAGAACAGAGCCTTGCCAACCACAAGTAACTAGGGTACTT
The DNA here is from genome assembly GCF_032884065.1 of Artemia franciscana. Classification (NCBI taxonomy): domain Eukaryota; kingdom Metazoa; phylum Arthropoda; class Branchiopoda; order Anostraca; family Artemiidae; genus Artemia; species Artemia franciscana. The sequence goes on from NC_088863.1 coordinate 5,214,145, forward strand.
GATAATTGTTTTGATTCAATTGTTTTGAATCAATCTTTAAAATTAGAGACGGTGTATGCAGTAATCATAAACAAAGCAACTTATTTTTCATCCAATCTTCAATAATCCGAACCTTGAAGCTATTTTCGTTTGTAATGAATGGGGAGTTAGCCTCTTTGTGCATCATGTCGGGGTTTAGCTATTTCAGACACAGCTTCAGTCTAGCTAGCTGTTGAACCATGTTAGAAGGTGTATTATTTTTTTCACAAAGTCAGAACTAGGCAGATTTCTACTGAGTACCAGGAAACTCTTCGTTTTTGCATCCAGTCAGTATCTAGCTCTACCTGGCTCGTTTTCGTAAGGATTTACGACTTAATCATTACAGAGTTTTCCAGGAAATAGCTATGCCATAAGCCCTTCCATACCCAACTTCTCTCTCTTACTGACTTTCAGGCTAAAAGGTAAGCATGTTCCATCTTGTGCACAACAACAGTCTTACAGAGATTATTAGTCTCTGCGTATTTTCAAGTCAAGTCCAAGCTACCGACTGACGGTGCAAATAACAATCTCATTCTTGACTCTCAATCAAATGAATAGTTGCTCCAAACATGATTGAAATAAGGGCTAAGTCTAAGGTAGAGGGTATCGATGAGGTAGTGTTAAATCGAGTTAAGTACTAAATTAGCGCTAAAATCCATTAAGACTAAGAAGCACACTGACTTGGTGCAAAAAGTTATATTGCGGCGTGTTTACAAAACGCATTAAGTCCTGATTCGGTCCAAATATGAGATGAGTTATTTGGCATTAAAACGGTTCCTGAATTGATGAAATGGTAAGTAAAGTCTTAGGTCAATGAACAAACGGATTCAGTCCTAATTCCGTGTGAAAACAAGCAAATTAGAGCTAGGGACTAACTAGATGTAAAAACGAACAATTTTCTGGTGCTTAATGGAAATTTTCCTAATGGACAATATACTTTCTAATTTGGTTTAACAACGAGCTAAGCTGAAGCAGTTCTGAAATAGCTAAGCCCAGACTTGGTGTATAAAGAGGCTAATTCACCACGCATTGTGAAATAAAATAGGTTCGAGCTTTGGAAAATAGATGATGGGATGCAAAATTAGTCTTGAACTATTGTAGAATTTGATTCAGTGTATTTTGCTTGTACTTGAGACGGGAGGGGGCGCTGTAATTAAGTTTTTGACAGACACCAACAGGCCTAGGAAGGGCTTGTTCTGTACCTCAGGTATTAATGCTTCAACAACATCCAGTAGATTTTCACTGAAGTACCTGAATCGTAACCTCCAAACTGAAAGATCACTCCTAAATAATAAGTTTCCCAAATTCCTTCAAAATTCACAGTAAACTCCCACCACTATGTCGTTAAATAATCTTCGAGCTGAAGATAATAGAAAGTTTTGTGTAATATATTGTTGTCTCACAAGAATTTCGGGTGTTAAAGTCCCAAAAAAAATTTTGCACGGGCCTTTGCTTACACTGCGACACGCAAATGGCCTGCTCAGTGTAGTTGGGTTAGTTTTAAATCAATTTTTTGTGACCGGTTGTTTCAAACTAAGCGCCAATCTTTCAAAACAAACACGGCAAAAAGGTGGATTTTGTTAAATCAAATTTCGCGAGCATCTTTCGAAACAAATACGGGAAAATGCGGTCCACACTTTTTGTCGCTTACTTTGTCTTTGTTTTCAATCTTCATCATATTATCTCTGACAAAAATTATTTGTGACAAAAATAAAAGTGTATCAAGAAAGTAATACAAATTGAAGCACGGGCTTCAGTTCTACACATGTTGAAATAGTGCTAAAACAGTTCTTTCGTGCTAAAATCAGGCAAATTTTTTCACATTTTTGTTTACATTGTTAATTTTAACTTGACGTTGTCAAGTAGGCACGGAGCTGCAATGATTTTTTGAAGCAAATTCACTACTCAGAGTTTCACTACACGGAATTTTTTCTGATGAAAAAAAAGAATGAGAACTGAAAAAAATTCCTTACGCGAAAACCCCCCAAGCCCCCCCGTGCGCGTAAGTCGGTACGCGCCATTTTAGTTACGCGCCATTGTAGTTGAGTCCCTGTGTCCCACCAGTGAATATATATATATCAGTACAATCTATATATTTACATATATAAAAATAAGTTGTCTGTGTGTGGATCTGTGGATGGATCAGGTGACGTCATGTTTGTCCGCATATGACGTCTGAATTATTTCACACTAATACAAAAGAAGAAAAAAACTAAAAAAGGTAAAAACTACAAAAAAAAAACTAAAAAGAAAAAAAAACTAAAAAAGCTAAAAAACTAAAAAAAACTAAAAAAAGGTAAAAATCTAATAACTAAAAAAAAAACGGAAAAAAATAAAAAAAGGCAAAAACTACAAAAAAAATAAAAACTAATAAAAAAACTAAAAAAGCTAAAAAACTAAAAAAACTAAAAAAAACTAAAAAAAAGGTAAAAAATTAAAAAAAACTAAAAACTAAAAAAGAAAAAACTAAAAAAAAGGAAAAAACTGAAAAATAAAAGAGAAAAAGAAAACTAAAAAAATATGAATAAATATATATAAAAATAAGTTGTTTGTGGGTTATGTCTGTCTGTCTGTCTGTCGAGTGACGTCGTGTTTGTCCGCATATGACGTCTGAATTATTTCACACTAATACAAAAGAAGAAAAAAAACTAAAAAAGGTAAAAACTACAAAAAAAAAATAAAAAGAAAAAAAACTAAAAAAGCTAAAAAACTAAAAAAAACTAAAAAAGGTAAAAAACTAAAAACTAAAAAAACTGAAAAAACTAAAAAAAGGCAAAAACTAAAAAAAAAACTAAAAACTAATAAAAAAACTAAAAAAGCTAAAAAACTAAAAAAACTAAAAAAACTAAAAAAGGTAAAAAACAAAAAAAACTAAAAACTAAAAAAGAAAAAACTAAAAAAAGGAAAAAACTGAAAAATAAGAGAAAAAGAAAACTAAAAAAATATTAATAAACATAAAAAATATAAATATAAATATAAAAATAAGTTGTCTGTGTGTGGATCTGTGGATGGATCAGGTGACGTCATGTTTGTCCGCATATGACGTCTGAATTATTTCACACTAATACAAAAGAAGAAAAAAACTAAAAAAGGTAAAAACTACTAAAAAAACTAAAAAGAAAAAAAAACTAAAAAAGCTAAAAAACTAAAAAAAACTAAAAAAAGGTAAAAATCTAATAACTAAAAAAAACTGGAAAAAATAAAAAAAGGCAAAAACTACAAAAAAAATAAAAACTAATAAAAAAACTAAAAAAGCCAAAAAACTAAAAAACTAAAAAAAAACTAAAAAAAAGGTAAAAAATTAAAAAAAACTAAAAACTAAAAAAGAAAAAAACTAAAAAAAAGAAAAAAACTGAAAAATAAAAGAGAAAAAGAAAACTAAAAAAATATGAATAAATATATATAAAAATAAGTTGTTTGTGGGTTATGTCTGTCTGTCTGTCTGTCGAGTGACGTCGTGTTTGTCCGCATATGACGTCTGAATTATTTCACACTAATACAAAAGAAGAAAAAAAACTAAAAAAGGTAAAAACTACAAAAAAAACTGAAAAGAAAAAAAACTAAAAAAGCTAAAAAACTAAAAAAAACAAAAAAAAGGTAAAAAACTAAAAACTAAAAAAAACTGAAAAAACTAAAAAAAGGCAAAAACTAAAAAAAAACTAAAAACTAATAAAAAAACTAAAAAAGCTAAAAAACTAAAAAAACTAAAAAAAACTAAAAAAGGTAAAAAACAAAAAAAACTAAAAACTAAAAAAGAAAAAACTAAAAAAAAGGAAAAAACTGAAAAATAAGAGAAAAAGAAAACTAAAAAAATATTAATAAATATAAAAAATATAAATATAAATATAATATAAATTAGCAATCAACAAAGCACCGAGACACAAATGACGACCGGGACACAGGGAGTATAAATGACGACCAGGACATAAGTAAAAAAAAAAACTAAAAAAACTAAAAAAATGGTAAAAACTACAAAAAAACTAAAAACTAATAAAAAAACTAAAAAATCTAAAAATCTAAATAAACTAAAAAAGAAAAAAAAGAAAAAAGGAAAAAAATAAAGGAGAAAAACAAAACTAAAAAACGAATGTATATACAGACCGGGACACCGGGATACAAATGACGACCGGGACACAGGGAATATAAATGACGACCGGGACACAGGGACACAACTACAATGGGGACGCCGGGGGGCACAGGGGGATATAAATGACGACCGGGACATCGGGACACAAGGAATATAAATGACGCCCGGGACACTCAAAGAGAAATCACAGACTGGAACACCGGGACACAAATGACGACCTGGACACAGGGAATATAAATGAGGACCGGGACACAGGGACATAACTACAAAGGGGACGCCGGGGTGCACAGGGGGATATATAAATGACGATGGCGACTCAGGGAATGGTCGATTAGCAATCACCATCAACAAAGCTCAAGGGCAATCATTAGAATCATGAGGTATAGATCTGAATACGGATTGTTTTCCCATGGACCATTATATGTTGCATGTTCAAGAGTCGGTAAACCTGACAATCTATTTATATGCACAGACAATGGGACAGCAAAGAATGTTGTATATTCGCAAGTTTTACGTAGTTAAAAACATATATATATATATATATATATATATATATATATATATATATATATATATATATATATATATATATATATATATATATATATATATATATATATATATATATATATATATCTATATTCACAGGTGGGACATAGGGACACAACTACAATGGCGCGTAACTAATATGGCGCGTAACGACTTACGCGCGCGGGGGGGCTTGGGGGGGGCGCGAAGTGCCCCCACCAACTAGGTGTTGGGGTGGCGCGAAGCGCCACCCCAACAGCTAGTATATATATATATATATATAAATAATTTGTCTGTGTGTGTGTGTGTGTCGAGTGACGTCATGTTTGTGTGTCGACTGACGTTATTTTAAGGATTGAGCTGTATGCGTCATGAAGTTGTTTGTCGACTGACGTCATGTTTGTCAACTGAAGAAATTACATACCGGGACACCGGGACATAAATGACGACCAGGACACCGGGACACAGGGAATATAAACCGGGAAACTCAAAGAGAAATTACAAACTGGGACACCGGGAGAAAAATGACGACCGGGACACAGGGAATATAAATGACGACCGGGACACAGGGACACATCATTAGAATAATGAGGCCTAGATCTGAATACGGATTGTTTTTCCCATAGACAATTATATGTTGCATGTTCAAGAGTCAGTAAACCTGACAATCTATATATATATGCATAGACAATGGGACAGCGAAGATTGTTGTATATTCCCATGTTATACGTAGTTAAAAACATATATATATATATATATATATATATATATATATATATATATATATATATATATATATATATATATATATATATATATATATATATATATATATATATATATATATATATCTATCTCTATTCACAGGTGGGACACAGGGAAACAACTTCAATGGCGTTTAACTAATATGGCGTGTAACGACTTACACGCGCGGGAGGGCTTGGGGGGAGCGCGAAGCGCCCCACCAAATAGATGTTTGGTATATAACAGCAACAGCTAGTATATAATATCAATATCATTAAAGAATAAATAACAGTCAAACAGTTCGTGGTAACGAACTGTAGTAAGGAGCGATCTGGCTCAATAGCTACCAAAACTCTAAAAAATGGGGTTTTAATATCAATAGCTATATCAAAAGAATTGCATTTTAATGCTTATTTTAAAATATATAAGTTAAATCAAGTTTAGTCTTATCCATCAAAAGTTACGAGCCTGAGAAAATTTGAAAATTTGAAAAATTTGAAAAATTGAGAAAATTTGAGAAAAATAGGGGGGAAACAACCCCTAAAAGTCATAGAATCTTAACAAAAATCACACCATCAGATTCAGCATGCATCAGATTGCAAAATCAGAATTGCATTGGGGACAACCCATTTTACATACGGAGTAATTTCTGTTCGATTTTAGTTTTAATGTCGCTCCTTACTTTCAGTTAAAAAAACTAGTTTTTTTTTATTTAATTTCTGAACGTTTTTGAATTAATGCATGTTTGATTTTTGGCTCTCCGCACATAAATTATTAAAATAAATTTGCATATTAATTCTTTTTTTGGCTAAATGGCTTTCTCTTAGTTTTGATCAGACGATATTGAGAAAAAAAAGACGAATGCTGAGCTTCAGCTCAGCTTAGAGAGCATTTGGCACAAAGACCTGTTTTTATCTGTTACCAGTATATTGTATCAGACTAACAACGCTTCTTAACTACTATGGTTCTTGCATAAGCCCTTCAGTCTGATGCTACAGCCAAGTTCCAACTCTGGGTCCTGTACTACCAGGCTGAAATCATCCCCACTGTGCTACCATGGGGATAGGCCAGAAGTGATCTTGTACAATGAATGTCATTGTACAGTGTGAGTCAAAGTGATCGGAGGACAACTAGCCACCAACACGCCTTTTTCCCAAAGCGCATCTGATAAAAAAAGCCATTGTGTTAGAAATAGTTCAAAGATCAGACAAAACCCTGAGGTCCACACAACCCCCCAGAGAATAGGGGCGAGCATTGTAAGTTATGCCTGGGGGTATATATAGTTCTTATGGAAGGGGTGCTCGTATAAACTTCAAAAGTTCTAGCCTACTTTCTAAAAGTCAAAAGAGATTGGAGGCCAATTAGAGTCCCCCCCACCTTTTCCCCGAAACTCATCTGATAAAAAATTTAAGATAGCCATTTTATTAAAATTAGTTCAAAAATCAGATGAAAAAACTTTCGGGAATAACCCAACAGTGCCTGGGAAAAAGCGTTGTAAGTTATACCCTGGGGACAGATAGTTCTTATAGAAGGGGTGCTCGTATAAAATTCAGAAGGGGCTCATTTGATAGGAAATTGAGAGTTTTAGTTCAAATTTTAAGAGTCAAAAGAGATCGGAAAACCCCCATGCCCTTTTTTTCCACAAACACATCTGATAAAAACTTCGAGATAGACATTTTGTAAAAAATAGTTCAAAGATCAGATAACAAACACCCTGAGATTGGCACACACCCCCCCCCCCCCAGATACCGAGGCAGGCGTTATAAGTTATGCCACAGGGAATATAGATATGGTTCTTATGGAAGGGGTGCTCGTATAAATTACATAGGGGGCTCACTTGATAGGAAATTTAAAGTTCTAGTTCACTTTTTAACAGTCAAAACAGATCAGAGGGCAGCTAGCCACCCCTCCCCTCACCCTTTTCCCCCATACCCGTCTGATGAAAATTTTGAGATAGCCATTTTGTGAAAATTAGTTTAAACATCAGATAATAAAAACTCCGGGACTGAAGCAACTCCAGGTGATAGGTATTTTAAGTTAGGCCCTGGAGGCATATAAGGTTTCTATGGAAGGTGTGGTCGTACATACTTCGCGGAGGACTCAAATGATTAGAAATCGATCGTGTAAACTTCGAAGGGGGCTTATTCGATTCGTAACAGACAGCCGGACAGACACTATATTTTTGAATATATAGTAGCTGTTGGTGTGGCGCTTTGCGCCCCTCCCCAAGCCCCCCTTCACGCGTACGTCGTTACGTATCATATTGGTTGCGCACTATTGTAGTTGTGTCCCTGCGTCCCACCTATGAATATATATATATATATATATATATATATATATATATATATATATATATATATATATATATATATATATATATATATATGAATATATATATATATATATATATATATATATATATATATATATATATATATTAGATATACATATACAATATAAAATAACTATGTAAAACTTGTGAATATACAACATTCTTCGCTGTCCCATTGTCTGTGCATATAAATTGATTGTCAGGTTTACCGACCCTCGAACATGCAACACACAATTGTCCTTGGGAAAAACAATCTGCATTAAGATCTATACCGCATTTTTCTAATAGATTGCCCTTGAGCTTTGTTGATGGTGATTGCAAATGCTAATCGAATTGGGAATTACAATCTTTTAAATTGAAAAGGCAGATCCGTTGGAATCATGGGAATGTGAGGAATAAGAACAGCCTCACCCTCAAATGGCCTTGTCAAGATTGTTGCCTCTATTACGTTTTCCATTGTTTTTTTACGGCAAGTTGCGTGCCATTGCAAAGCTTTGGTGGGTTAATATTTCGTAACAGTATTATTGATACGCCTATTTTTAGTTGTAGCACGTCTGCTGGAAACCCTGGGACATCTAGGGAATTTAAAAATTCAGAGGGATAATTAACAGCTTCATTTGAGCTCCAGAACTTAACAGCTCCCGAACTGTGTCGACTGACTTGTAAATGACTGCCTGGTCTTGAATCTTGGTCAAAATATTATTGTTGATTTCGTGGACGTCTTTATTCTTCTAAATTCTAATTCTTTATTCTTCTTCTGGACGTCTAAGAGAGAGAAGGTGGGTATGAAAGGGCTTATGGCATAGCTATTTCCTGGAAAACTCTGTAATGATTAAGTCGTAAATCCTTACGAAAACGAGCCAGGTAGAGCTAGATACTGACTGGATGCAAAAACGAAGAGTTTCCTGGTACTCAGTAGAAATCTGCCTAGTTCTGACTTTGTGAAAAAATAATACACCTTCTAACTTGGTTCAACAGCTAGCTAGGTGAAGCTGTGTCTGAAATAGCTAAACCCCGACATGATGCACAAAGAGGCTAACTCCCCATTCATTACAAACGAAAATAGCTTCAAGGTTCGGATTATAGAAGATTGGATGAAAAATAAGTTGCTTTGTTTATGATTACTGCATACACCGTCTCTAATTTTAAAGATTAATTCAAAACAATTGAATCAAAACAATTATCAAGTACCCTAGTTACTTGTGGTTGGCAAGGCTCTGTTCTTGGACCTTGAGTTTCTTGACTTAGGTCTCCTGGCGAGCTTGTCTCAGCACAGAGAAGGATGTCAGCTTTCTCCAACTTATGTGATAAACAGCTAACGCATGTGCGACGTGGACATCAAGGTTTGTCAGCTTCAGTATTTTCAAATACCATCTGACCATCGGTGTTTTGTTTTTCCGTGGGATTGTTTCCAGTCAGCTTCAGCGGGGTTTAAGTCCAGCACGAGTTATGCAGATAGGTGTGACGACATTCTAAGGAGATGACCATACCATTGGAGAGTGTGCTCCACACACTGGATGGAAAACAGCGTCTGCTGTTTTAGCATAAATTTGCATATTAATTCTTTTTTTGGCTAAATGGCTTTCTCTTAGTTTTGATCAGACGATATTGAGAAATAAGGGGTGGGGAAGGAGGCCTATTTGCCCTCCAATTTTTCGGTTAATTAAAAAGGCAACTAGAACTTTAAATTTTTAACGAACGTTTTTATTAGCAAAAAATATACGTAACTTGAGAATTAACTTACGTAACAAACTATTATTCTGTTATGTTTTTATTATGTATACGAGGGGATTTGTTCCCTCTTTAATACCTCGCTCTTTACACTAAATTTTAAGTTTTGTCCCAATTCTATAGGAATAACCCTGCATCAGAAAGGCCGTAAAATAAATAGTTGAAATTACTAAAATACTTTAGCATAAAGAACGAGGTATTTATCTCCTCCTAAATACCTCGCTCTTTATGATAAAGCATTTTTAGAACCCCTCATATGCGTAATAATCTCTGTTCGTTTTAAGTTTTAATACTACTCCTTAGTTTCAATCGAAAAAAAACTTTTTCATGTTTATTTTTTCATTGTTTCTTTTACATTAAAGCTAGAAAATCCCAGGCCCTTTTCATTGAATTTCTCTTCCCCAATGATATATTCCTCCAAGAAAAGAGCCTCCCACATGGCTCCCTCCCCTCAACCCCACTCCCTAACCAACAGAATCCCCCTGAAAACGTCATTACAGTTCGCAATAACCATAACTGTATGTAAACACTGGTCAAACTTTGTAACTTGCAGTCCCTCCCCCAGGAACTGTGGGGGAGTAAGTCATCCCCAAAGACATAGTTATTATGGTTTTCGACTATGCGAAACAAAATGGCTATCTCAAAATTTTGATCCGTTGACTTTTGGATCAAGAGCGTGGGAGGGGGCCTAGGTACCCTCCAATATTTTTGGTCACTTAAAAAAGGCACTAGAACCTTGAATTTCCGTTAGAATGAGCCCTCTTGCGACATTATAGTACCACTTGGTCGATACGATGACCCCTGGGGAAAAAAAATAAACACGCACCCGTGATCTGTCTCGTGACCCGTTTGCTGTAGGGTTCTCTGATACATTGAATGCGATGGTGTGATTTTCGTTAAGATTCTATGACTTTTAGGGGTTGTTTCCCCTATTTTCCAAAATAAGAAAAAATTTCTCAGGCTCGTAACTTTTGATGACAAAGACTAAATTTGGTGAAACTTATACATTTGCAATCAGCATTAAAATCCGATTCTTTTGATGCATCTCTTAGTATCAAAATTCTGTCTTTTAGAGTTTCGTTTACTATTGCACCGGGTCGCTCCTTACTATAGTTCGTTACCACGAACTGTTTGATATTCAAACTGAGGATTCTTATGATTACATTAAAGCTGACCTCCAAAAAAAATTCTAAACTACAAATTGTAAAAAGGGCAATCCTTATGGCTTCCCTGCAGTCATTAATAAAAAATTATTGGTATGAAGAAGAATGAATTATCTGGAACAATTATGTCTGAAGTTGTAGGGTTGAGATAAAAAATTCACGCTTATTTAAAAGAGGTTGATGATGAAACCAAAGCTTTAATGATGATATCATTAAAGAATAAATAACAGTCAAACAGTTCGTGGTAACGAACTGTAGTAAGGAGCGACCCGGCTCAATAGCAACCAAAACTCAAAAAATGGGGTTTTGATATCAATAGCTACATCAAGAGAATTGCATTTTATTCCTAATTTTAAATATATAAGTTTAATCAAGTTTAGTCTTACCCATCAAAGGTTACGAGCCTGAGAAAATTTGCCATATTTTAAAAAATAGGGGGAAACAACCCCTAAAAGTCATAGAATCTTAACGAAAATCACACCATCAGATTCAGCGTATCATAGAACCCTTTTGTAGAAGTTTCAGGCTCCTATCTACAAAAATGTCGAATTTTGTATTTTTTGCAAGAAGACAAATCACGGGTGCGTGTTTGATTGTTTGTTTGTTGTTTTTTTTTTCCCAGGGGTCATCGTATCGACCAAGTCGTCCTAGAATATCGCAAGAGGGCTCATTCTAACGGAAATGAAAAGTTCTAGTGCCCTTTTTAAGAGACCAAAAAAATTGGTGGGCACCTAGGCCTCCTCCCACGCTCATTTTTTCTCCAAGGTCAACGGATCAAAATTTTGAGATAGCCATTTTGTTCCACATTGTCAAAAACAATAATTACTATGTCTTTGGGAATGACTTACTCCCCCACAGTCCCTGGGGGAGGGGTTGCAAGTTACAAACTTCGGCCAGTGTTTACATATAATAATGGTCACTGGGAAGTGTACAGCGTTTTCAGGGGATTTATTTGGTGTTGTGGGTGGGGTTGAGGGGAGGGAGCTATGTGGGAGGATCTTTCCTTGGAGAAATATGTCATGGGGGAACAGAAATTCAATGAAAAGGGCGCAGGATTTTCTAAAATTACTATAAAAAAAACAATGAAAAAATAAACACGGAAAAGTTTTCTCAATTTAAAGTAAGGAGTAGCATTGAAACTTAAAACGAACGGAGATTGTTACGCATATGAGTGGTTCTAAAAATACTTTAGCATAAAGAGGGAGGTATTCAGGAGGAGATAAATACCTCGCTCTTTATGCAATAGTATTTTTAGTAATTTCAACTATTTATTCTACGGCCTTTCGGGTTCAGGGGTCATTCTTAAAGAATTGGGACAAAACTTACGATTTAGTGCAAAGAGCGAGGTATTAACGAGGGTACAAACCCCCTCATATACATAATAAAACTTTAAGAATATAAAAGTTTGTTACGTAAGCCAATTTTTAAGTTACGTATAGTTTTTACTAATAAAAACAATCGTTAAAAATTAAAATTTATAGTTGCCTTTTTATGTAACCGAAAAATTGCAGGGCAACTAGGCTTTCCCCAACCCTTATTTCTCAAAATCGTCTGATCAAAACTAAGAGAAAGCCATTTAGCCAAAAAAGGAATTAATATGCAAATTTCATTTTAATAATTTATGTTTGGAGAGCCAAAATCAAACATGCATTAATTCAAAAACGTTCAGGAATTACATAAAAAAAAACTAGTTTTTTTAACTGAAAATAAGGAGTGACATTAAAACTTAAAACAGACGGAAATTGCTCCGTATATGAAATGGGTTGTCCCCTCCGCAATCCTTTGCTCTTTACGCTAAAGTTTGACTCTTTGCCAAAATTCTGCTTTTTAAAACAATTAATTACGTATATGAAGGGATTCACCCTCTCATCAATACATCACTCTTTACACTAAAGTTTTTTTTAGTACTTTCACAAGAGCTATTTATTCTAATCAAATATTTGTGATTCAGAGGTCATTCTTAAGAAATTGACACAAAATTTGAACTTTAGCGTATAGAGCAATGTATTGACGAGGGAGCGATCTTAGTTCTAGGGGACCAAAAACGACTGGTTTCCAGCAAAGAGGACCGGGAAAGTAAGAAAAGGTATAAACAAATACATCAGATTAAAAAGAAATTAATAATCCAATTAAAGGATATAAAATAGTGAGCTCTCCACAAAAAAAAATCCACCGCCGCCACTGGCACGCTTGACAAGAAAAGACAATTTTTCAAACTCTTCTTGTGCACAATAGTGGGCCTGCTCAAGAACCAGGTAGAAGTAATCTTCAATGGTTTTAACATAAACACACTAGCTTATTCCGACGACCTCACAAGCTACCAGAAACTGAGTCCAGTCTACATGCCCAAGTCTCCGAACTTAAAATCTGCATCAAATAGCTTCAGCATACGAATAAACCCAAAGAAGACGAAATTTGAGCGCTCCACGAAAGTCCCAAACACTTCCCTCTTCATGTCATAGTAAGCGGCGAAAAAGTCGAGCAAGTAACCAAGGTTGCGTACCTAGGGAGCCTACTATCATCAGACTATAATTGTTCCGATGAAATATCTTTAACAAATACCTTCAAAGGCAATTGAAGCGGGAAATCTCAAATGTCAATAAAGAGTAATTACAGCACCTCAGGTGGCAGGGTCAAATACAACGAATGGAAAAGCCACGCCTGCCAATTGTTACCTTTAAAGAAAGGGTCCATGCTATCCGTCCCTATGGAAGACCTAGGAAGAGAGGGCAAGACATCGTCGGAAGAGACCTCCTATGCCTCCTCAAAAAACCTGACGACAAAACATCATGTAGAATGCTAATATATGAACGTGTGAAGAAGAATACCCCAACCTGTCCTCTCAAGGTTTGGACCAGCATTGAAACTTAAAACAAACAGAAATAATTACATGTATAAAGGGAGTCGCCCCTCCTCGACACCTCGCTCTTTACACTAAAGTTTTTTAGAACTTGAAAAAAGCGTCTTATTTTTCTAATTAAAAGGCCTTTCTATTTCAGGAGTCATTCTTAAAGAATTGGGACAAAATTCAAACTTTAGCGTAAAGACCGAGGCGTTGAGGAGGGAGCAACCCCATTCATATACGTAATAATGCATAATTAGAAAGATGTGTTATTCAAAAAAAGTGGAGAGCTTATCAAAAACTCAGCATACATTAAGAGCAAACAAACAGAATTTTCTTACAAAAAGAAAGTAAAAGTGCTGTAGACCCTAAAGACACTAAAGAAAATGTTTTGAAAAATAAAATAAACACGGTACCCTTGGGATTTAATTCCTTGAAGATATAAGATTAACTGGAGGTTTGGAGGTTCCTCCCCCAAGCTGTGAAGATAATAAGATATAAGCTGAAGAAGATATAAGCTGAAGATATAAGCTCAAGGTACATATATGAAATATATTAAATGAGAATTTTGAGGTGTGGTTCTCTTGGTACAGCATTGGACTTCAAATTAGAGTTTATTGCAATCGATTCTTGCATGTTTTTTTTTCAATCAAGATCTTGTCCCTTCTTTATGAGTATTTTCAATTAATTTTATTGTCTTTGTAAATTTGATGCACTCATTTTAAAAGCATGTCCTGGGAAGGTATTTTGTAAAGCAGTGGCGCGTTCAAAAATATATATGGGGGGGGCTGACCAGGGGTCGTGGGACAACCAACAGAAAACGTTAAAGATTCCTTATAATAAAATGGTATTTAAAGGTATTACTTTAAGTTTATTTTGGTTCTTTGAATACAAGTTTTGAACAGGGACTAAGGAACTAATGGCAAAGAGCTGATTATCACTAAATCTATACCCTAGCAAATGGCGTACTTTCTTCAAAATCTTGTTCGGGAGGGATCAAAGTTGGAGTAAAACTTCACAAATTAAGTGAAAATGACAGGGAAAACTGAAAACTAGCCATATAGTAATAAAAAAGGTTAGCCTTAACACCCTTAACTGGAGGTTTGCAAAATCAACTCCCGTATGTTCCTCCCCAATTCTCCCTTAATAAGCGAAGCAATTAAGGTACATATACGAAATATATCAAATTATAATTGTTAGAGGTGTGGCTCTCTGAGTAGAGCATGTACTAAAGAAAACTGACCTCTTTCAGTGGATGGAATTATGTAGGCCTATCTCAGTTTTGAAAACAATTTATGAGAAAGTAAATTTCAGATGGTGAGGGGGGCAAACTGGAGTCTGGTGGAAAACCAAGGTCTGATATGGCCAGTTGCCCACTCTTTATCAAAGCCAATTTCACCCCTGACCGGAACCACTATCAACTTAGTGGCTAAAGAAGCGCAGGTATATGGTTCTGGATCCGCTCGATGTTATATATCAAAGGAGGGATTATTTACTGTAACACAGACTTATTCAAATTATTTACTTGACAGTTCCACCGTGATATTCACTCCATACGTAAGACTGTGCATCCTTTTTACAAAAAGTAACGACACTATTTTTTGATTATTTTCTTCACTGTAGACTTATTTTTCCTTCAATTTTTGTACGAATTCTTCCTTCAGCTCCTTAATAAAGGTTAAGGCGTCTCATCTCCCCTACATTGGAGGTAGTTAGAAATATGAGAAAATAGGTTTTTAACGGAAACTAAGGGCCGACAATAAAACTTAAAACGAACAAAAATTTTTCCGTATAAATAAAACAATTTCGTGGAAATGTCCTTTCTATATTAAATTAAATACAAAAACAAGTTTTTTTTTTAAATGAAAGTAGGGAGCGACATTAAAACTTAAAACGAACAGAAGTTACTCCGTATGTGAAAGGGGATTTTCCTCTTCAACGCCTTGCTCTTTACGCTAAAGTTTGACTCTCTGTCTTAGCTCTACCTCTTAAAACAGTAAAAAACTTTAGCGTAAAGAGTGGGGCGTTGAAAAGGAAAAGTCCCTTTTGTTACGGTTCCCTTTCGAACCGTAATTTCGATTCGTTTTAAGTTTTAATGTCGCTCCTTACTTTCATTTAAAAAAACCTGTATTTTCATTTAAGTTCTGGACGTTTTTTAATTAATGCATGTTTTGATCTTTGCTTTCCGAACATAAATAATTAAAACGAAATTTGTATATTAATTTTTTTGGGTAAATGGCTTTCTCATAGTTTGAACTGGAAGATTTTGAGAAAAAAGAGCGAGGGAGGAAGCCTAGTTGCCCTCCAATTTTTTGATTAGTTAAAAAGGCAACTAGAACTTTTAATTTCTTACAAACATTTTCATTAGTAAAAAAATATATGTAACTTACGAATTAACCTACGTAACGAACTTCTATATTCGTATGTTTTTATTGCGTATATGAGGGAGTTCACCCTCGTCGATACCTCCTTCTTTACACTAAAGCATAAATTTTTTCCCAATTCCATAAGAATGACCCTTGAATCACAAAGGCCGTAGAATAAATAGTTGAAATTAATAAAAATACTTTAGCGTAAAGAGCGAGATATTACGAGGAGGTTAACTCCTCATATGTGTAATAATTTCTGCTCGTTTTAGGTTTTAATACTGCTCCTCGCTTTCAGTAGAAAAAACTTTTCATATCTACTTTTTCACTGTTTATTTTTTTTTAATAATGCTAGAAAATCCTGCACCCCCTTCATTGAAAGTCTCTTCCCCCATGAAAATTTTTTCCATGAAAGATCATCCCACGTAGCCCCCCACCTCAACTCCCCTCCCCCCAACCAAAAAGATCCCCCTGAAAACGTCCGTACACTTCCCAGTAACCGTTACTATATGTGAACACAGGTCAAACTTTGTAACTTGCAACCCCTTCCATGGGGATTGCGGGGGAGTAAGTCGTCCCCAAAGACATCATTATTAAGATTTTTGACTATAGTGAATAAAATGGCTATCTCAGAATTTTGATCCGGTGATTTTGGGGGAAAAATGAGCGTGGGAGGGGGCCTTGGTGCCCTACAATTTTTGGGTCACTTAAAAAGGGCGCTAGAACTTTTAATTTCTGTTAGAATGAGCCCTCTCACTACATTCTCGGACCACTGGGTCAGTACGATCACCCCTGGGGAAAAAAACAAACAAAAAAGTTAACAAATAAACACACATCCGTGATTTGTCTTTAGGGGGTTTATATTCAAAAACAAGCAAAGATTAATTTGAAAAAAACTAAGCTTTCTCGAGGAAAGTAAAGAGCGAAGTTGAAACTTAAAACGAAGAAAAATTATTAATTCACAGCACATCTAATATATATATATATATATATATATATATATATATATATATATATATATATATAGATATATATACTAGCTGTTGGGGTGGCGCTTCGCGCCACCCCAACACCTAGTTGGTGGGGGCGCTTCGCGCCCCCCCCCCCCAAGCCCCCCCGCGCGCGTAAGGCGTTACGCGCCATAATAGTTACGCGCCATTGTAGTTGTGTCCCTATGTCCCACCTGTGAATATAGATAGATATATATATATATATATATATATATATATATATATATATATATATATATATATATATATATACATATATATATATATATATATATATATATATATATATATATATATATATATATATATATATGGTTTTAACTACGTAAAACTTGCGAATATACAACATTCTTTGCTGTCCCATTGTCTTTGCATATAAATAGATTGTCAGGTTTACCGACTCTTGAACATGCAACATATAATGGTCCATGGGAAAACAATCTGTATTCAGATCTATACCTCATGATTCTAATGATTGCCCTTGAGCTTTGTTGATGGTGATTGCTAATCGACCATTCCCTGTCCCGGTCGTCATTTACATCCCCCTGTTTCCCCCGGTGTCCCCGTTGTAGTTGTGTCCCTGTGTCCCGGTCGTCATTTATATTCCCTGTGTCCCGGTCGTCATTTGTATCCCGGTGTCCCGGTCTGTATATACATTCGTTTTTTATTTTTGTTTTTCTCCTTTATTTTTTTCCTTTTTTTTCTTTTTTAGCTTATTTAGATTTTTAGATTTTTTAGTTTTTTTATTAGTTTTTAGTTTTTTTTTTTCTTTTTAGTTTTTTTGTCCCGGTCGTCATTTATATCCCCCTGTTTCCCCCGGTGTCCCCGTTGTAGTTGTGTCCCTGTGTCCCGGTCGTCATTTATATTCCCTGTGTCCCGGTCGTCATTTGTATCCCGGTGTACCGGTCTGTATATACATTCGTTTTTTAGTTTTGTTTTTCTCCTTTATTTTTTTCCTTTTTTT
The DNA here is from genome assembly GCF_032884065.1 of Artemia franciscana. Classification (NCBI taxonomy): domain Eukaryota; kingdom Metazoa; phylum Arthropoda; class Branchiopoda; order Anostraca; family Artemiidae; genus Artemia; species Artemia franciscana. Next base: position 5,231,930 of record NC_088863.1, read on the forward strand.
TTCTTTTTTAGTTTATTTAGATTTTTAGATTTTTTAGTTTTTTTATTAGTTTTTAGTTTTTTTTCTTTTTAGTTTTTTTGTAGTTTTTACCTTCTTTTTAGTTTTGTTAATTTTTTTTTTTACTTATGTCCTGGTCGTCATTTATACTCCCTGTGTCCCGGTGCTTTGTTGATTGCTAATCGAACATTCCTTTTGTCCTGGTCGCTTTCTCTTTGAGTGTCGTCATTTATTTTTTTCTTTTTTAGTTCTTTTAGTTTTTACCTTTTTTAGTTTTTTTTAGTTTTTTAGATGAAATTTTTTTTTAGTTTTTTCCTTTTTTTCTTTTTAGTTTTTTATTGGTTTTTACCTTTATGTTAGCTTATTTTTCAGTTTTTTCCTTTTTTTAGTTTTTTTTTATTTTTTAGTTTTTTTAGTTTTTTACCTTTTTTTAGTTTTTTTAGTTTTTTAGCTTTTTTACTTTTTTTATTAGTTTTTAGTTTTTTTGTAGTTTTTGCCTTTTTTTAGTTTTTTCAGTTTTTTTTTAGTTTTTTATTGGTTTTTACCTTTATTTTAGCTTATTTTTCAGTTTTTTCCTTTTTTTTAGTTTTTTTTAGTTTTTAGTTTTTTTAGTTTTTTACCTTTTTTTAGTTTTTTTAGTTTTTTTAGTTTTTTAGCTATTTTATTTTTTTTATTAGTTTTTAGTTTTTTTGTAGTTTTTGCCTTTTTTTTAGTTTTTTTAATTTTTTAGCTTTTTTATTAGTTTTTAGTTTTTTTTGTAGTTTTTGCCTTTTTTAGTTTTTTTAGTTTTTTAGCTTTTTTATTTTTTTTATTAGTTTTTAGTTTTTTTTGTAGTTTTTGCCTTTTTTTAGTTTTTTCAGTTTTGACGTCACCTGATCCAGTTTTTTCAGGTGACGTCACCTGATCCACGATCCACAGATCCACAGACAACTTATTTTTATATATATAGATAGTTTTTTTTTTTACTTATGTCCTGGTCGTCATTTATACTCAATGTGTCCCGGTGCTTTGTTGATTGCTAATCGAACATTCCTTTTGTCCTGGTCGCTTTCTCTTTGAGTTTCGTCATTTATTTTTTTCTTTTTTAGTTCTTTTAGTTTTTACCTTTTTTAGTTTTTTTTAGTTTTTTAGATGAAATTTTTTTTTAGTTTTTTCCTTTTTTTCTTTTTAGCTTTTTATTGGTTTTTACCTTTATTTTAGCTTATTTTTCAGTTTTTTCCTTTTTTTTAGTTTTTTTTTATTTTTTATTTTTTTTATTTTTTTACCTTTTTTTAGTTTTTTTTAGTTTTTTTAGTTTTTTAGCTTTTTTACTTTTTTTATTAGTTTTTAGTTTTTTTTTGTAGTTTTTGCCTTTTTTTAGTTTTTTCAGTTTTTTTTTTAGTTTTTTATTGGTTTTTACCTTTATTTTAGCTTATTTTTCAGTTTTTTCCTTTTTTTTATTTTTTTTTAGTTTTTAGTTTTTTACCTTTTTTTAGTTTTTTTAGTTTTTTTAGTTTTTTAGCTTTTTTATTTTTTTTATTAGTTTTTAGTTTTTTTTGTAGTTTTTGCCTTTTTTTAGTTTTTTTAGTTTTTTAGATTTTTTATTAGCTTTTAGTTTTTTTTGTAGTTTTTGCCTTTTTTTTAGTTTTTTTAGTTTTTTAGCTTTTTTATTTTTTTTATTAGCTTTTAGTTTTTTTTGTAGTTTTTGCCTTTTTTTAGTTTTTTCAGTTTTGACGTCACCTGATCCAGTTTTTTCAGGTGACGTCACCTGATCCATCCACAGACAACTTATTTTTATATATATAGATAGATATATATATAAAAATAAGTTGTCTGTCTGTGGATCTGTACATCAGGTGACGTCATGTTTCTGTGTCGGCTGACGTCATGAAATTAGTTGTCAGGTGACGTCATGTTTCTGTGTCGGCTGACGTCATGAAATTAGTTGTCGTCATTTTTGCTTTGACGGTGACGTCATTCAAGTTATATAAGACATATGTTCACGTAGAAATCTATTAATGTTTAAGTTTACAATGACTGATGAAGATGCTCAAAGAATCTATGCCAAAACACTTGCTGCTGATAGTTCCTCGGCACGCTTTCTTTTCTGACTTTCTCTATCAGCAGCAATTTTTTTGGCATAGACTCTTTGAGCATCTTCATCAGTCATTGTAAACTTAAACATTAATAGATTTCTACGTGAACATATGTCTTATATAACTTGAATGACGTCACCGTCAAAGCAAAAATGACGGCAACTAATTTCATGACTTAATTTCTGAACTTAATTTCTGTGTTGACTGACGTCATGAAATTAGTTGTCGTCATTTTTGTTATGGCGCGAAGCGCCACCCCAACAGCTAGTATATATATATCTATATATATAAAAATAAGTTGTCTGTCTGTCTGTGGATCTGTGGATCTGTGGATCAGGTGACGTCATGTTTCGGCTGACGTCATGAAATTAGTTGCCGTCATTTTTGCTTGAAGGTGACGTCATTCAAGTTATATAAGACATATGTTCGCGTAGAAATCTATTAATGTTTAAGTTTACAATGACTGATGAAGATGCTCAAAGAGTCTATGCCAAAAATCTTGCTGCTGATAGAGAAAGTCAGAAAAGAAAGCGTGCCGAGGAACTACCAGAGCAACGCGAAAGCAGACTTGCTGCTAAAAGAGAAAGTGAAAAAAGAAGGCGTGCCGAGGAATCAAAAGACCAGCAGGGAAACAGGCTTGAGGCTGATAGAGAAAGAAAGAACAGAAAGGATGCCGAGGAACTACCAGAGCAACGCAGAAGCAGACTTGCTGCTAAAAGAGAGAGTGAAAAAAGAAGGCGTGCCGAGGAATCAAAAGACCAGCAGGGAAACAGGCTTGAGGCTGATAGAGAAAGAAAAAACAGAAAGCATGCCGAGGAACTACCAGAGCAACGCAGAAGCAGACTTGCTGCTAAAAGAGAATGTGAAAAAAGAAGGTGTGCCGAGGAATTACAAGAACAGCAAGAAATCAGGCTTGCTGCTGAAAGAGAAAGTAAGAAAAGAAAGCGTGCCGAGGAATCACAAGAACAGCAAGAAATCAGGCTTGCTGCTGATAGAGAAAGTAAGAAAAGAAAACGTGCCGAGGAATTACAAGAACAGCAAGAAATCAGGCTTGCTGCTGATAGAGAAAGTAAGAAAAGAAAGCGTGCCGAGGAATCAGAGCAATCTGAAAGTTATCGCCTGGCATCCAGGTACAACCCAGTCGATGATTATAGCTTGAGTAGATGTGTTCAAATCGGGACAATGTCTAAAATTTGTCCCTATTGCAAGGCCTTGAAATTCAATGGTGAAACAATTGGAATGTGTTGCGCCTCAGGAAAAGTTAAACTTCCTCTATTGGCTGCACCACCAGAGCCATTGAAGACTTTCCTTACTGGAACTACGTCAGAATCTAAGCGTTTTTTGTCAAAAATCAGACAATACAACTCATGTTTCCAAATGACGTCGTTTGGAGCCCAAATCGAAAATCCAGATCAATTTATGTCTACTTTCAAAGTAAAAGGGCAAATTTATCATAAAGCAGGGTCCCTTCTACCATTCTCAGGCGAGAATCATAAATTTTTACAATTGTACTTCATCAGTGATAGAAATTCTGAATTGAATGCACGTTGCGAAATTTCTCCCAACGTTGAAAGGACAATCGTTTCCCAATTGCAACATCTTTTCCACGAAAATAATAATTTAGTGCGTCTGTTCAAAACAGCCATCGATTTGATGCCTACTGATACTCATAAAATTGTTATTTCCGCTGACAAAACGCCTCCTGGCCAACATGTGCGTAGATACAATGCTCCGACTATCGACGAAGTGGCAATCGTTATCGGCAGGATGAAGAAAATTATATTTTAAAATGCCGTGAATTGTTTCACCAATTTGTCGTGGATATGTATGCTAAAATTGAATCAGAACGTTTGCTATATATCCGCCTGAATCAGACCAAGCTCCACTCTGTACAATACATTCATTTGCGAGATGCAGTTATAAATGACGGTAATACCACAAACGTTGGAAGATTAACAATTTTACCTTCGTCATATGCTGGCAGTCCCCGTCATATGCATGAATATGCTCAAGATGCTATTGCGTATGTTCGTCTCTATGGTCGTCCAGATTTATTTATTACATTTACATGTAATCAATCTTGGGACGAGATACTGCAGCTTTTACTTCAAGGACAATCGGCGGTTCATAGGCATGACATTACGGCACGTGTCTTCCGGCAAAAGTTGAAATCACTGATAAACTACCTTGTAAAACATGAAGTGTTTGGGTCAGTGCGATGCTGGATGTACTCAGTGGAATGGCAAAAACGAGGTTTGCCACACGCACATATACTAATCTGGCTACATAAAAAAATTACTTCAAACGAAATTGATGATGTGATTTCCGCTGAAATACCTGATAAAATTGTCGATAAGGGGTTACATGATATTATTGTAAAAAATATGATACATGGACCTTGCGGTGCACTGAACGAAAATTCACCATGCATGGCCAAAGGAAGGTGCACAAAGCAATATCCTCGACTTTTAGTACCCAAAACAATTACTGGCAATGATGGTTACCCACAATATAGAAGAAGATCTACTGAACATGGCGGTAAAACAGCAATAATAAAGAAGCGTAACGGTACCACCATCGAAGTAGATAACCAGTGGGTTGTTCCATATTCCATATTATTATCAAAAACATTTAATGCACACATAAACGTTGAATACTGTAACTCCGTAAAGGCAATCAAATACATATGTAATACGTCAACAAAGGCAGTGACATGGCAGTTTTTGGCTTGCAGTCCGAAATCAAATATTTCGATGAAATCGTAGAATATCAGGCTGGAAGATACATAAGCAGTAATGAAGCTGTTTGGCGAATTCTTTCATTTCCGATACATGAACGTAGTCCAGCTGTTGTTCACTTAGCGGTACATTTACAGAATGGTCAACTTGTTTATTTCACGGAAACCAACGTGCAACAAAGAGTCCTGAATCCACCGGATACAACATTAACAGCTTTTTTTTCGCTTTGCAAAAATGATCTTTTGCAAAAAAACTGCTGTATACTGAAGTGCCTTCGTATTACACGTGGAATACTAAAAATATTGAACGTCGAAAAACAGGGTAAGTCAGTCGACGGCCAACTTACCATCTTCAAAGATACCACGATAGGAAGACTCTACACTGTCAACCCATTCAACATGAATGTTTCTTTCTACGCCTGCTTTTGGTGAATGTACCCGGTCCGACATCCTTTGAGTATTTGAGGACTGTAAATGGTACTATACATGACACTTACCGTAGTGCATGCCAAGCTCTGAATTTATTGGAGAATGACCAACACTGGGATAACTGCATCAATTACGCGTGCGAAACGTCAACCCCAAGTCAAATTCGTGCATTGTTTGGCATCATTTTAACAACTTGCTCTCCATCAGCTCCTACAGATTTATGGGAAAAATATAAGTCAAAAATGTCCGAAGATATACTTCATCGAAAACAGTTAGAGACGTCAGACATGACTTTTGATTTTACACCAGAAATTTATAACTACACTTTAGTTGTTATAGAAGATTTTTGCATAAGTATGGCAAACAAACCTCTTCAGGGTTTGGGAATGCCTTCACCTAACCGTATCGCTGCTGTTTCGACATGTGTAGAATTGGATCGTGAACAAAGTTACAGTACGAGTGATCTATTGTCGTATGTACAAAATAACATTTCCAAGTTAACGTCGGAACAAAAAGACATTTATGATACGATAATGCATTGTGTCGATAACAACGTTGGAGAAATTTTCTTTTTGGATGCGCCAGGAGGTACTGGTAAAACGTTTGTGATAGAACTGATTCTGGCATCAATTCGATCTAAAAATGATATAGCGTTGGCAATTGCGTCGTCCGGAATAGCCGCAACATTGCTGCCTGGTGGAAGAACTGCTCATTCCGCTTTGAAATTGCCTCTGAACTTGCATTCTACAGAAACTCCCACGTGCAATATTTCAAAATCATCTGGGATGGGTAAAGTATTGCAGCAATGCAAACTTATTATTTGGGATGAGTGCACAATGGCACACAAAAAATCGCTCGAGGCTCTGGATCAATGCTTGAAAGATTTGCGAGGGAAGTCAAAACCCTTTGGCAGCACCTTAATATTGCTTGCGGGAGATTTCAGGCAAACATTACCTATAATACCTAGATCAACTCCTGCAGACGAAATGAATGCTTGCCTGAAAAATTCTAATTTATGGGCAAACGTAAAAACATTAAAATTAACTACAAATATGCGTGTCCGATTGCAAAACGATGACTCTGGTCAAACATTTTCAGATCAATTGCTGGCAATGGGAAACGGAAAGCTCCCAGTAGACTCAATTTCAGGACGTATACAACTACCTGCTGATTTCTGTAATTTAGTGACGTCCAAAAATGAATTGATTGAAAAAGTATTTCGAAATATTCTAAAAAATTATAAAAATAATAAATGGCTAAGTGAAAGAGCGATTCTCGCACCCAAAAATATAGACGTCCACGAAATCAACAATATTGTTTTGACCAAGATTCAAGACCAGGCAGTCCTTTACAAGTCAGTCGACACAGTTTTGGAACCAAATGAAGCGGTTAATTATCCATCTGAATTTTTAAATTCCATAGATCTTTCAGGGTTTCCACCACACGTGCTACAACTAAAAATAGGCGTACCAATAATACTTTTAAGAAATATAAACCCACCAAAGCTTTGCAATGGCACTCGACTTGCCGTAAAAAAAAACAATGGAAAACCTAATAGAGGCCACAATCCTGACAGGGCCTTTTGAGGGTGAGGCTGTTCTTATTCCTCGCATTCCCACGATTCCAACAGATCTGCCTTTTCAATTTAAAAGATTGCAATTCCCAATTCGATTAGCATTTGCAATCACCATTAACAAAGCTCAAGGTCAATCATTAGAAAAATGTGGTATTGATCTTAATACTGATTGTTTTTCCCATGGACAATTGTAAGTTGCATGTTCGAGGGTCGGTAAACCTGACAATCTATTTATATGCAGCGAGAATTGGACAGCGAAGAATGTTGTATATTCGCAAGTTTTACGCAGTTAATTTGTATTTCGGAACCAAATGAAGCGGTTAATTATCCATCTGAATTTTAAATTCCATAGATCCTTCAGGGTGTCCACCACACCTGCTACAACTAAAAATAGGCGTACCAATAATACTTTTAAGAAATATCAACCCACCAAAGCTTTGCAATGGCACGCGACTTGCCGTAAAAAAAAAAAACAATGGAAAACCTAATAGATGCCACAATCTTGACAGGGCCTTATGAGGGTGAGGCTGTTCTTATTCCTCGCATTCCCATGATTCCAACGGATCTACTTTTTCAATTTAAAAGATTGCAATTCCCAATTCGATTAGCATTTGCAACCACCATCAACAAAGCTCAAGGGCAATCACTAGAAAAATGCGGTATAGATCTTAATACAGATTGCTTTACCAATGTACAATTGTATGTTGCATCTTTGAGGGTCGGTAAACCTGACAATCTATTTATACGCACAGACAATGGGACAGCGAAGACTGTTGTATATTCACAAGTTTTACGTAGTTAATTTGTATTGTATCTATCTATCTATCTAACTATATAAAAACGAGTTGTGTGTATGCATGTTTGTTTGTTTGTAAAAAGAGCGTTTGCATATGACGTCATTATTAGTACATACGGCTTTTTATATGGACAGACAATGGGAAAGCCAAGAATGTTGTATATTCGCAATTTTTACGTAGTTTGAAACACATATATAAATCTATCTATATTCACAGGTGGGACACAGGGACACAACTACAATGGCGCGTAACTAATATGGCGCGTAACTAATATGGCGCGTAACGACTTACGCGCGCGGGGGGGCTTGGGGGGGCGCGAAGCGCCCCCACCAACTAGGTGTTGGGGTGGCGCGAAGCGCCACCCCAACAGCTAGTATATATATATATATATATATATATATATATATATATATATATATATATATATATATATATATATATATATAAAACTAGTGCAAATAAATCAACAAGTGATACCTCTCTATGTTTGTAGGATTACAGAAAATTAGCGCTTTACTGAAAACACAAAAGCCAAATATAATACTAGGTCTCATCTAGTATGTCTAGAAATGAAGAACATATCAACCGTTATATAAAATCTGGGAATCTAGTTATTTTTCTCTATAAAACGGAAAATTTCAAGTTGTGATAAAAATTCTAAAGCGAGTCAGTAGGCTTAATATTACCAATATTGCTTTACTTTGAACTTGTCTATAAAATAATCATGAAATGTCCTTTTCAGGTCCAAAAAAGGAAGTCAATCATTGGACTGAGCTCATTTTGCAGAGGTGATGCCACTTAAACGAAAGCAAAATTAATTAAAACAAGAATCTAAAAAAGTTGACTTTATACTTTTAAAAGCGTCCTTAAATGGTTTACTTTTACCGTACCAAAACTCCTATGCTGTTTTGTGTTTTCAGCGAAGCACTAGTTTTCTGTAATGTTATGAATTGGAGGCAAGAAAATTGGAGGCAAGATTTATCCCTGCTAATACTAATTAATCAAAAAAAAAACTTTCCAGAAAGGGACTTTCCCAGCGAAAAAAAAGGCCAAGGGCATCGGCAGAAGACTTTCCTGGGGGAAGGGAGGTAGACATCAAAATGGCAGTGGTGGCGCGGTGACAGGGAATATATTTCAAAATATTTTGAGAATTTTATGTGGTTCGCTCTTTACTAAGTCGCAGCTACGGCTGAAACAATAATTTTTCCTTAAATAATTGCATAGTTAAATATGCTTAAGCATGACACTGTATTGTTGCTTAAGAAGACCATGCAAGGTCGGGGAATCAAACAGTTCATACGAATTGTATGTGATGAGCAATATGACTTAATAGAAACTAAAACCCTAAGAAACAGTCTTGATAATAATAGGTACATCAGAGGAATCAAATTTTGATCGTAATTCAAAATTCATAAAATTAATCAATTTTAATTCTACCCATAAAAATTTACAAGTCTGAATAAAATTGCCCAACTTTTGAGAAACATCAAATGACCTTAATGAAATCACACCAACAGATTCAGCATATCGGAAAAACCCTACGGTAGAAGTTTCACGATCCTAAACACAAAAACGTGGAATTTTGCATTTTTTTTTTCAAAAAGAAGATCAATGATGTGTTTTTATTATTTTTTTTGTAATTAAAATCTAAATTCACCTAAGTGTTACGCTTCTGTTTTGTTCAAAAGGACTATCTTAGATCAGGAAAATGAAACAGTTCGTGGTAATGAACTGTAGTAAGGTTTTTTATTCTTTTAAAAAGCAGAGTTGTGACAAAGAGCCAAACCTTAGCGTAAAGAACGGGATGTTGAGGAGGGGACAACCCCTGTCATATACGGAATAATTTCTGTTTGTTTTAAGTTTTAATGTTGCTCCTTACTTGCAGTTAAAAAAAAACTAGTTTCTTTAATCTAATTTCTACCTAAAATGAGCTTAAATATCCTTTTCATTTTGCCAACTGCTCAATTTAATATTTCTAGTATAACTATATGAACAATTTTCAAACAGTTCGTGGTAACAAACTGTAGTAAGGAGTGACCCAGAACATTAGTAATCAAAACTCTAAAAAATGAAATTACGATACCACTTGTTAAATCAAAAGAGTCGCATTTTAATACCAATTTGATTACCCATCACACCATCAGATTCAGCTTATCAGAGAACCCTACTGCAGAAGTTTCAAGCTCCTATCTGCAAAAAATTGGGATTTGGTATTTTTTACCAGAAGTCAGATCACGGATGAGTATTTCTTTTCTCCAGGGGTGATCGTATAAACCAGTGGCCCTAGAATGTCACAAGAGAGATCATACTAATGGAAATTAAAAGTTCTAGTACCCTTTTAAGTGACACAAAATATTGGAGGGCACCTTGACCCCCTCCTAGGAGTATTTCCCCCCAAATTCATCAGAGCAAAATTTTCAGAAAACCATTCTGTTCACCTTAGTCGAAAAACTAATAATATGTCTTTGGGGATGTCTTAATCCCCCACAGTCCCCAGGGGTAGGGCCACAAGTTACAAACTTTACAGACGTTTTCAGAGGGACTATTTCTGTTGGGGTGGGGTCGGGGCGAGGAAGGGGGTTATGTTTGAAGATTTTTCCATGGAGGAATTTATCATGAGGGAAGAGATTTTCACTGAAGTGGGCACAGGATTTTTCAGCATTACTAAAAAAAAAAAACAATGAGAAAGTAAATAATATTTTTTCAACTGGAAGTAATGATCAGTATTCAAACTTCAAACGAACATAATATATTACGTATATACGGGGATTTGTCTCCTCCACAATACTTTGCTCTTTAGGCTACAGTAATTTCAACTATTTATTCTACGGCCTTAGTGATTCAGGGGTCATTCTTAAAGATTTGGACAAAATTCAAGCTTTAGTGTAAATAGTGAGGTATTTATAAGGGGGCGGACCCTTTCATATACGTATTCTACATATCATATATGCATCATATACGTATTATAATATACGTATATGAGTCCTAGCTGTTGGGGTGGAGCTTCGTGCCACCCCAACACCTAGTTGGTGGGGTGCTTCGCCACCCGCCCAAGCCCCCCCCCCCCCCGCGCGCGTAAGTCGTTACACGCCATATTAGTTACGCGCCATTGTAGTTGTGTCCTTGTGTCCCACCTGTGAATATATATATATATATATATATATATATATATATATATATATATATATATATATATATATATATATATATATCTATCTATATATATAAAAATAAGTTGTCTGTCTGTGGATGTGTGGATGGATGTGTCAGGTGACGTCACCTGAAAAAACTGGATCAGGTGACGTCAAAACTGAAAAAACTAAAAAAAGGCAAAAACTACAAAAAAAACTAAAAACTAATAAAAAAAATAAAAAAGCTAAAAAACTAAAAAAACTATAAAGGTAAAAACCAATAAAAAACTAAAAAAAAAACTGAAAAAACTAAAAAAAGGCAAAAACTACAAAAAAAAACTAAAAACTAATAAAAAAAGTAAAAAAGCTAAAAAACTAAAAAAACTAAAAAAACTAAAAAAAGGTAAAAAACTAAAAAAAAACAAAAACTACAAAAAAACTAAAAACTAATAAAAAAAATAAAAAAGCTAAAAAACTAAAAAAACTAAAAAAACTAAAAAAAGGTAAAAAACTAAAAAAACTAAAAACTAAAAAAAACTAAAAAAGGTAAAAACTAAAAGAACTAAAAAAGAAAAAAATAAATGACGACACTCAAAGAGAAAGCGACCAGGACAAAAGGAATGTTCGATTAGCAATCAACAAAGCACCGGGACACAGGGAGTATAAATGACGACCAGGACACAAGTAAAAAAAAAATTAACAAAACTAAAAAGAAGGTAAAAACTACAAAAAATACTAAAAAGAAAAAAAAACTAAAAACTAATAAAAAAACTAAAAAATCTAAAAATCTAAATAAACTAAAAAAGAAAAAAAAAGGAAAAAAATAAAGGAGAAAAACAAAACTAAAAAACGAATGTATATACAGACCGGTACACCGGGATACAAATGACGACCGGGACACAGGGAATATAAATGACGACCGGGACACAGGGACACAACTACAACGGGGACACCGGGGGAAACAGGGGGATATAAATGACGACCGGGACAAAAAAACTAAAAAGAAAAAAAAACTAAAAACTAATAAAAAAACTAAAAAATCTAAAAATCTAAATAAGCTAAAAAAGAAAAAAAAAGGAAAAAAATAAAGGAGAAAAACAAAACTAAAAAACGAATGTATATACAGACCGGGACACCGGGATACAAATGACGACCGGGACCCGGGACACAGGGAATATAAATGACGACCGGGACACAGGGACACAACTACAACGGGGACACCGGGGGAAACAGGGGGATGTAAATGACGACCGGGACACCGGGACAGGGAATGGTCGATTAGCAATCACCATCAACAAAGCTCAAGGGCAATCATTAGAATCATGAGGTATAGATCTGAATACAGATTGTTTTCCCATGGACCATTATATGTTGCATGTTCAAGAGTCGGTAAACCTGACAATCTATTTATATGCAAAGACAATGGGACAGCAAAGAATGTTGTATATTCGCAAGTTTTACGTAGTTAAAACCATATATATATATCTATCTATATTCACAGGTGGTACATAGGGACACAACTACAATGGCGCGTAACTATTATGGCGCGTAACGACTTACGCGCGCGGGGGGGGCTTGGGGGGGGGGGCGCGAAGCGCCCCCACCAACTAGGTGTTGGGGTGGCGCGAAGCGCCACCCCAACAGCTAGTATATATATATATATGTATATATATATGTTTTTAACTACGTAAAACATGCGAATATACAAAATTCTTCGCTGTCTTATTGTCTATGCATATAAATAGATTGTTAGGTTTACTGACTCTTGAACATGCAACATATAATTGTCCATGGGAAAAACAATCCGTATTCAGATCTATACCTCATTATTCTAATGATGTGTCCCTGTGTCCCGGTCGTCATTTGTGTCCTGGTGTCCCAGTTTTTAATTTCTCTTTGAGTGTCCCGGTCGTCATATATATTCCCTGTGTTCCGGTGTCCCGGTCGTCATTTGTGTCCCGGTGTCCTGGTCTGTAATTCCTATTCGAACAATCCCTGTGTCCCGGTCGTCATTTATATATCCCGCCTGTGCCCCAGGCGTCCCCGTTGTAGTGTTGTCCCTATGTCCCGGTCGTCATTTATATTCCCTGTGTCCCGGTCGTCATTTGTGTCCTGGTGTCCCGGTATGTAATTTCATCAGTTGACAAACATGACGTCAGTCGATAAACAACTTCATGACGCATACAGCTCAATCCTTAAAATGACGTCAGTCGACAAAAACATGACGTCCCTCGACAGACACACACACACACAGACAACTTATTTATATATATATAGATAATAAGAAAAACACACAAATATAGAAGTTCGTTACGTATGTTAATTCATAAGGTACGTATGTTTATTCCTAACAAAAACACTCGTAATAAAAAAAATCTAGTATCATTTTTAGGTAACCAAAAATTGAAGGGCAACTAGGGCTCCTCCCCCATCTCTTTTTTCACAAATTTTTCCGATCAAAACTATGAGAAAGCTATATAGCAAAAAATATATATACAAATTTTCGTTTTAATTATTCAGGTGCGGTGAGCAGTAATCAAAACATGCATTGAGTGAAAAACGTTCAGAAATTAAATTAAAAAAACAAGTTTTTTTAACCACAGGTAACGAGCGACATTAAAAATTACAACAAAGTGGTTGAAAATTCTAAAACACGTTAGTATCCCCTAAAAAATGAAAGAGAGCCCACAAAATTGTATGAGGGAGGAAAGAAGGAGAAACATTCAGAAAAACATTTTTGTTTTCTCATGCTAACATTTTTTTATTCGAAGGAAATTTCCATTAATTTCACTCTGAATAGTCATTTAAATATGGTAGTTCAAATGGAGTTTCTAAAGATAGGATGCTATTTCAGCTATAAGACTTACCCTGCTGGAGCAAGAAACAGCAATTTTGTATGGTTCTGTTGGACTGACGTCTATGTAATCTATGGCTCCATACTCTTTTACATGGACTGGTGACAAAAAGAGAGTAAAATTACTGGTATGTGAAACTTATGACTAAATATAGAAAGTGCAAGCTAAGACGGAAAATTTGTCACGAAGCAAATAATCGCCATTTATGATGGAATTGTTGGTGTGCGTGGAACTGTAACCAATGCAACTGAAGTGATGTAACTGACTTCTCATTCAACTGAATCAAAGGTCTATGAATGACTTCAAACTGGTGCTGATTAGAAGCTTAAAATTTGCTCCTTGCTTTGTTTGAAATTTTTAACTTGCATTACCCATTTGGGCAACCTCACAACTTTTCCAAAAGAAATACAAACTTTCAGGAATTGGATCTAATGCCAAATTATGACCTAATGAAGTGTTTTTTGGTTTTATTGCAAACTATGAGCTTTTCAAATAGTGCTTGAATAAGGATTGTCAAGAGGCAAGTGGACACTCTTAGGGGCAAGTTATACCCAGTAAATAAATCTCTTTCAGTTTGATTTATGAAGTTATACAAAGTATTTTGTTATAAACAGCTCGTAAGCTGTTGCTATTTAAAGCTGATTCCAATTTATATGTTGTCTGTTAAGAGATATCTTCTTTATCTTCCTCTTTGATATAGGATTGGCAAATCTATATATATAAAAATAAGTTGTCCGTGTGTCTGTCGAGTGACGTCATGTCATCATGTCATGTCGTAATGAAGTTAGTTGTCGTCATGTTTGTTATGCCAATGACGTCATTAAAGGTATTTAAGACATTCTTTCACGGAAAAATGTTCAATTGTAAAATGACTGAAGAACCTACAATGGCAACAGCCGAGGAAGCTGCTCAAAGAGTCTATGCCAAAAAACTTGCTGCTGATAGAGAAAGTAAGAAAAGAAAGCGTGCCGAGGAATTACAGGAACAGCAAGAAAACAGGCTTGCGGCTGATAGAGAAAGTAAGAACAGAAAGTGTGCCGAGGAACTACCAGGACAACGCGAAACCAGACTTACTGCTAAAAGAGAGAGTGAAAAAAGAAAGCGTGCCGAGGAATCACAAGAACAGCAAGAAAACCGGCTTGCGGCTGATAGAGAAAGTAAGAAAAGAAAGCGTGCCGAGGAATCACAAGAGCAACCATTGGCTCTGTTGGCTTTCCTCTATTGGCTGCACCACCAGAGTCACTGAAGACTTTTCTTACTGGAACTACGTCAGAATCTAAGCGTTTTTTTTTTCACGGATCAGAAAATATAACTCATGTTTCCAAATGACGTCGTTTGGTGCCCAAATCAAAAATCCAGATCAATTTATGCCTACTTTCAAAGTAAAAGGGCAAATTTATCATAGAGCAGGGTCCCTTCTACCATTCTCAGGCGAGAATCATATATTTTTACAATTGTACTTCATCAGTGATAGAAATTTTGAATTGAATGCACGCTGCGAAATTTCTCCCGACGTTGAAAGGACAATCGTTTCCCAATTGCAAAATCTTTTCCACAAAAATAATAATTTAGTGCCTCTGTTCAAAACAGCCATCGATTTGATGCCTACTGATACGCATAAAATTTTTATTTCCGCTGACAAAACGCCTCCTGGCCAACATGTGCGTGGAAATAATGCTCCAACTATCGACGAAGTGGCAATCGCTATGGTCCGTGATCAGTTTTTACCTCGAGATATTATTCTTCATAAACGAAACGCTCAGTTGGTAAGAATTGTTGAAACTCATCGATGCTACGATGCCCTACAATATCCTATCATTTTTTGGGGTGGAGCCGACGGCTATCATTTAATATTAAATTGATAAATCCAGCCACTAACAAAGAAATGAATAAGAAATGCAGTGCAATGCATTATTATTCTTATAGACTAATAATTCGGGAGGATGAAGACAATTATATTTTAAAATGCCGTCAATTGTTTCACCAATACGTCGTTGATATGCATGCAAAAATTGAATCAGAAAGTTTACTATTTATTCGTCTGAATCAGACCAAGCTCCGCTCTGAACAATACATTCATTTGCGAGATGCTGTTGTAAATGACGGTAATACCACAAACGTTTGATGATTAACGATTTTTCCTTCGTCATATGCTGGCAGTCCCCATCATATGCATGAATATGCTCAAGAGGCTATTGCATATGTTCGTCTCTATGGTCCGTCCAGATTTATTTATTACATTTACATGTAATCAATCTTGGGACGAGATACAGTAGCTTTTACTTCAAGGACAATCGGCGGTTCATAGACATGACATTACAGCCCGTGTCTTCTCGCAAAAGTTGAAATCACTGATTATCTACATAGTAAAACTTGAAGTGTTTGGGTCAGTGCGATGCTGGATGTACTCAGTGGAATGGCAAAAACGAGGATTGCCACACGCACATATACTAACCTGGCTACATTATAAAATTACTTCTAACGATATTGATGATGTGACTTCCGCTGAAATACCTGATGAAAATGTCGATGAGGGGTTATGATATTGTTTAAAAAAATATGATACATGGACCTTGCGGTGCACTGAACGAAAATTCACCATACATGGCCAAAAGAAGGTGCACAAAGCAATATCCTTGACTTTTAGTACCCCAAACAATTACTGGCAACGATAGTTACCCACAATATAGAAGAAGATCTACTGAAGATGGCGGTAAAACAGCAATAATAAAGAAGCGTAACGGTACCACCGTCGAAGCAGATAACCAGTGGGTTGTTCCATATTCTCCATTATTATCAAAAACATTTAATGCACACATAAACATTGAATACTGTAACTCCGTAAAGGCAATCAAATACATATGTAAATAGCTCAACAAAGGCAGTGACATTGCAGTTTTTGGCTTGCAGTACGAAATCAAAGATATCGACGAAATCGTACAATATCAGGCTGGAAGATACATAAGCAGTAATGAAGCTGTTTGGCGAATTCTTTCATTTCCGATACATGAACGTAGTCCAGCTGTTGTTCACTTAGCGGTACATTTACAGAATGGTCAACGTGTTTAATTTTCGGAATCCAACGTGCAATAAAGAGCCCTGAATCCACCGGATACAAAGTTAACTGCTTTCTTTTTGCTATGTAAAAAGGATTCTTTTGCAAAAATAACTCTGTATACTGAAGTGCCTTCGTATTACACGTGGAATACTAAAAATAAAGTATTTGAACATCGAGAACAGGGTAAGTCAGTCGGCGGCCAACCTACCATCTTAAAAGATACCACGATAGGAAGACTCTACACCGTTCACCCCAATCAACATGAATGCTTCTTTCTACACCTGCTTTTGGTGAATGTGCCCGGTCCGACGTCCTTTGAGTATTTGACAGCCATAAAACGCTTAGATTCTAACGTAGTTCCAGTAAGCAAAGTCTTCAATGGCTCTAAAGGTGTAGCCAGTTGAGGAAGTTTAACTTTTCCTGAGGCGCAACACATTCCCATTGTTTCACCATTGAATTTCAAGGCCTTGCAATAGGGACAAATTTTAGACATAGTCTCCATTTGAACACCTCTACTCAAGCTATAATCATCGACTGGGCTGTACCTGAATGCCAGGTGATAATTTTCACGTTGCTCTTGTGATTCCTCGGCACACTTTCTTTTGGCATTATCTCTTTGAGCCTCAGGTCTGTTTTCAAGTTGTTCTTTTGATTCTTCGGCACGCTTTCTTTTGGCATTATCTCTTTGAGCCGCAAGCCCGTTTTCACGTTGCTCTGGTAGTTCCTCGACACGCCTTCTTTTTTTACTTTCTCTTTCAGCATCAAATCTGGTTTCGCGTTGCTCTGGTAGATCCTCGCCGAGCCTTCTTTTTTTACTTTCTCTGTCAACTGCAAGTCTGGTTTCACATTGCTCTCGTGGTTCCTCGACTCGCCTTTGTTGACGTAAATTGCACATTCCTAATCTGGCCCTTTCTTTTTGAACCGCAAGCCTGGCTTTGCTTTGCTCCAGTGATTCGTCCTGGTGTTCAATATTTGGTAACATTTTATCTTTTGACAACCTCAAATTTTGTGTTTCTGTTTTAAGGTTTTCGAATTACTTTAATCCATTGTCAAAATATATTGAAATTTTTGTACAATTACCAGTTTTTTACATTTTAAACAATTTAATAAAATTGGAAGAGCCTCAATTTTTTTGAATACTTATTATTCAAAAAAAAGTATTATTGAATACTTGATTAAGATAGAGTGGTAAAGAAAATGAAAAAGAACTGAAGCCTCTTTTTTTTAATGATTGTCATTGTGCTTAGTTTTGTCTTTTTTCCTTTTTATTCTTTACTTTTTTAGTTTTTTCTTTTTTTGTTTTTCTTTTTTTAGTTTTTTCTTATTTAGTATTTTTCTTTTTTTGTTTTTTCATTTTTTATTTTGTTTCTTTTAGTTTTTTCTTTTTAAATTTTTATAGATTTTTTATTTACTTTCTTATTCCCTAGTTTTTGTCTTTTTATTTTTTATTCTTTTTTTATTTTTTTTTAGTTTTTTTTTCGTTTTTAATTTTTTTCTTTATAGTTCTTTTTTCTTTTTTTCTTTTTTTTAGTTTTTTGATTGTTTAGTCTTTTTTAGTTTTTCTTTTTTTTTGTTTTTCTTTTTTAGATTTTTGATGTTTTTTCAGTTTTTCTGATATTTTAGTTTTTATTTTTTTTTTAGTTTCTTCTTTTTTTAATTTGTATTCTTTTTTAATTTTTTCCTTTTTTTTAGTTTTTTTTTAGTTTATTTAGTTTTTTCCTTTTTTTTAGTTTTTTACCTTTTAAATTTTTTAAATTATATCCTCTTTTAGTTTTCTTTTTCTTCTTTATTTTTTAGTTTTTTCTCCTTTCTGGGATTACTTTTTTCAGTTTTTACTTTTTTGGTTTTTCTTTTTTTCTTTTTCAGCCTTTTCTGTTTTTTTGTTTTTTGTATTTTCTTTAGTTTTTTTAGTTTTATACCTTTTTTATTAATTTTTTTGTTTTAATTTTTAATTTTTTTATTTTTTAGTTTTTTCTGTTTTTTAATTTTTATTTTTTATTTGTTTTCTTTTTTTTAGTTTTTTTCTTTTTAAGTTTTTTCTTTATTTAGTTTTTTCTTTTTTCTTTTTTTTTAGTTTTTTTTCTTTTCTTTTGGTTTTTTAGCTTTTTTTAATTTTATATATATATATATATATATATATTCTCTTTTTTTTAGTTTTTTCTTTTTTTTTTAACTTTTTTAATTTTTTAGTTTTTTTAGTTTTTTTCTTTTTATTTTTTTTTATAGTTTTTACCTTTTTTTCCTTTTTTAGTTTTATTTTCCTTCTTTATTTTTCACAAATCATATGCAAACCCTCAAACAAAAATACATATAACTTATTTTGATATATATATATATATATATATATATATATATATATATATATATATATATATATATATATATATATATATATATATACATATATATATATATATATATATATATATATATATATATATACATAGATAGTGTAACGGACATACTTACAACTTAATTTTATATATAGAGAGATAGATATATAGATAGATATATTATAGTATTATTTGTAGTCTTATATTATCCTTGTTACACAACAACAAAAATATTAAATACCTTGTGATGGCGTACTGGACCATTCCTCACCTTGAAAGTAAAGGTTCGCAGGTTCGATTCCTAATTCGAAAACCTTAAAACAGAAACCCAAAAGTTTGAGTTTGTCAAAAGATAAAATGTTACCAAAAAGTGAACACCAGGATGAATCACTGGAGCAAAGCAAAGCCATGCTTGCGGTTCAAAAAGAAAGGGCCAGATTAGGAATTTGCAATTTATGTCAACAAAGGCCAGTCGAGGAACCAACCACGAGAGCAACGTGAAACCAGACTTGCAGTTGACAGAGAAAGTAAAAAAGGAACCACGATAGGAAGACTCTACACCATTCACCCCAATCAACATAAATATTTCTTTCTCCGCCTGCTCTTTGTGAATGTACCCGGTCCGACGTCCTTTGAGTATTTGAGAACAGTAAACAGTACTATACATGACACTTACCGTAGTGCATGCCAATCTTTGAATTTATTGGAGAATGACCAACACTGGGATAACTGCATCAATGACGCGTGTGAAACATCAACTCCAAATCAAATTCGTGCATTGTTTGGAATCATACAAACAACTTGCTCTCCTTCAGCTCCTAGAGAGTTATGGGAGAAGTATAAATCGAAAATAACCGAGGATTTAACCATCGAAAAAGGTTAGAGACTTCAAATATGACTTTTTATTTTACATCAGAAATTTATAACTACACTTTATTACTGAATTTACTTATTACGTTATTACTGAAGATTTGTGCTTATGTATGGCAAACAAACCTCTTCAGGATTTGGGAATACTTTACCCAATCGTAACACTGCTGTTTCAAAGTGTTGTTGAATGGGATCACGAACAAAGTTACAATACGAGTGATCTATTGTCGTATGTAAAAAAATAATATTTCTAAGTTAAGGTCAGAGCAAAAACACATTTATGATACGATAATGCATTATGTCGATAACAGCATTGGAGAAATCTTCTTTTTGGATGCACCAGGTGGTACTGGATAACGTTTGTGATAAAATTGATTCTAGCATCAATTCCATCAAAAATGACAGAGCGTTTGCAATTGCATCGTCCAGAATAGCCGCAACGTTGTTGCCTGGTGGAAGAACTGCTAATTCCGTTTTGAAATTGCCTCTGAATTTGCATTCTACAGAAACTCCCGCGTGCAATATTTCCAAATCATTTGGAATGGGTAAAGTATAGCAGCAATGCAAATTTATTATTTGGGATGAGTGCACAATGGCACACAAAAAATCACTCGAGGCTCTGGAGCAATCATTGCGAAATTTGTGAGGAAATTCAAAACCCTTTGCCAGCACATTAATATTGCTTTTGGGAGATATCAGGCAAACATTACCTATAATACCTAAATCAACCCCTGCAGACGAAATGAACGCTTGCCTGAAAAATTTTAACTTAGGCACATGTAAAGACATTAAAATTAACTATAAATATGCGTGTCTGACTGCGAAACGATGACTCTGGTGAAATATTTTCAGATCAATTGCTGGCAATGGGAAACGGAAATCCCCCAGTAGACTCAATTTCAGGACGCATACAACTGCCTGCTGAATTCTGTAATTTAGTGACGTCCAAAAATGAATTGGTTGAAAAGGTATTTCCGAATATTCTAACCAATTATAAAAATGATAAATGGATAAGTGAACGACCGATTCTGGCATCCAAGGATAAAGACGTCCACGAAATCAACAATATTATTTTGACCAAGATTCGAGACCAGGCAGTCATTTACAAGTCAGTCGACACAGTTCTGGAACCAAATGAGGCGGTTAATTATCCATCTGAACTTTTAAATTCCCTGGATGTCCCAGGGTTTCCAGCACACGTGCTACAACTAAAAATAGGCGTATCAATAATACTGTTACGAAATATTAGCCCACAAAAGCTTTGCAATGGTACACAACTTGCCGTAAAGAAAAAAACAATGGAAAACGTAATAGAGGCAACAATCTTAACAGAGCCATTTGAGGTTTATTTTGTTCTTATTCCTCACATTCCCATGATTCCAACGGATCTGCCTTTTCAATTTAAAAGATTGTAATTTCCAATTCGATTAGCTTTTGCAATCACCGTCAACAATGCTCAAGGGCAATCATTAGAAAAATGCGATATAGATCTCAATGCAGATTGTTTTTCCCTTGGACAATTGTATGTTGCATGTTCGAGGGTCGGTAAACCTGACAATCTGTTTATATGCACAGACAATGGGGCAGCGAAGAATGTTGTATATTCGCAAGTTTTACATAGTTAATTTATTTTGTATATGTATATCTATCTATCTATCTATCTATATAAAAATAAGTCGTTTATATGCATGTTTGGTTGTTAGTAATAAGAGCGTTAGCAGATGACGTTATTATAAGTATATAAGGCTTTGTATATGCACAGACACTAGGATAGCGAAGAATGTTGTATATTCGCAAGTTTTAAGTAGTTAAAAACATATACATATATATAACTATCTATATTCATAGGTGGGACACAGGGACACATCTACAATAGTGCGCAACCAATATGGGACGTAACGACGTACGCGCGCAGGGGGGCTCGGGAATATGGAGCAACAAACTGGTTATCTACTTCGATGGTGGTACCGTTACGCTTCTTTATTATTGCTGTTTTACCGCCATCTTAAGTAGATCTTCTTCTATATTGTGGGTAACCATCACTGCCAGTAATTGTGTTGGGTACTAAAAGTGGAGGATATTGCTTTGTGCACATTCCTTTGGCCATGCATGGTGATTATTTATTCATTGTACCGCAAGGTCCATGTATCATATTTTTTACAACAATATCATATAACCCCTTATCGATATTTTCATCAGGTATTTCAGCGGAAATCACATCATCAATTTCATTAGAATTCAATTTTATAATGTAGCCAGATTAGTATATGTGCGTGTGGTAATCCTCGTTTTTTCCATTCCACTGAGTACATCCAGCATCGCACTGACCCAAACACTTCAAGTTTTAGTATTTAGTTTATCAGTGATTTCAACTTTTGCCGGAAGACACGGGCCGTAATGTCATCTCTATGAACCGCCGATTTTCCTTGAAGTAAAAGCTGCTATATCTCGTCCCAAGATTGATTACATGTAAATGTAATAAATAAATCTGGACGACCATAGAGACGAACATACGCAATAGTATCTTGAGCATACTCATGCATATGACGGGGACTGCCAGCATATGACGAAGGTAAAATCGTTAATCTTCCAACGTTTGTGGTATTACCGTCATTTACAACTGCACCTAGAAAATGAATGTATTGTTTAGCGTGGAGCTTGGTCTGATTCAGACGGATAAATAGCAAACGTTCTGATTCAATTTTGCATACATATCAACGATGTATTTGCATTTTAAAATATAATTGTCTTCATCCTGGCGAATCATTAGTCTATAGCAATAATAATGCATTGCACTGCATTTCTTATTCATTTCTTTTTTAGTGGCTGGATTTATCAATTTAATATTAAAGTGATAGCCGTCGGCTCCATCCCAGAAAATGATAGGATATTGTAGGGCATCGTAGCATCGATGAGATTCAGCAATTCTTACCAACTGAGGGTTTTGCTAATGAAGAATAATAGCTCGAGGTAAAAACGCATAAAATTGTTATTTCCGCTGACAAAACGCCTCCTGGCCAACATGTGCGTATATACAATGCTCCAACTATCAACAAAGTGGCAATCGTTATGGTCGGTGATCAGGTTTTACCTCGAGCTATTATTCATCTGTGTCAAATGTGTCTTCTGTGTCTTCTGTGTCTGTGGACTTTAATCCATTGTCAAAATATATATATGTACTAGCTGTTGGGGTGGCGCTTCGCGCCACCCCAACACCTAGTTGGTGGGGGCGCTTCGCGCCCCCCCAAGCCCCCCCGCGCGCGTAAGTCGTTACGCGCCATATTAATTACGCGCCATTGTAGTTGTGTCCCTATGTCCCACCTGTGAATATAGATAGATATATATATATATATATATATATATATATATATATATATATATATATATATATATATATATATATATATATATGTTTTTAACTACGTAAAACTTGCGAATATACAACATTCTTTGCTGTCCCATTGTCTGTGCATATAAATAGATTGTCAGGTTTACCGACTCTTGAACATGCAACATATATTGGTCAATGGGAAAACAATCCGTATTCAGATCTATACCTCATGATTCTAATGATTGCCCTTGAGCTTTGTTGATGGTGATTGCTAATCGACCATTCCCTGAGTTGCCATCGTCATTTATATATCCCCCTCTGCACCCCGGCGTCCCCTTTGTAGTTATGTCCCTGTGTCCCGGTCGTCATTTATATTCCCTGTGTCCCGGTCGTCATTTGTGTCCCGGTGTCCCAGTCTCTGATTTCTCTTTGAGTGTCCCGGGCGTCATTTATATTCCTTGTGTTCCGGTATCCCGGTCGTCATTTATATCCCCCTGTGCCCCCCGGCGTCTCCGTTGTAGTTGTGTCATTTATATTCCCTGTGTCCCGGTCGTCATCCCGGTATACATTCGTTTTTGAATTGGTATAAGATGAAATAAATTTTTAATTTTTTCCCTTTTTTTCCTTTTAGTTTTTTTTATTGGTTTTGACCATTTTTTAAGTTTTTTAGTTTTTTTTCTTTTTTCTTTTTAGTTTTTTTGAAGTTTTTATCTTTTTAGTTTTTTTACTTTTATTTATATTTTTTTAGTTTTCTTTTTCTCCTTTATTTTTCAGTTTTTTTCCTTTTTTTAGTTTTTTTTTCTTTTTAGTTCTTTTAGTTTTTACCTTTTTTAGTTTTTTAGTTTTTTAGATGAAAATTTTTTAGTTTTATTCCTTTTTTCTTTTCAGTTTTTTATTGGTTTTTACCTTTTTTTTAGCTTTTTTATTTTTTTTCGTTTTTTCTTTTTACTTTTTTTTTTAGTTTTTATCTTTTTTATTTTTTTTTATTTTTATTCTTAATTTTTTTTTATTAGTTTTTAGTTTTTTTTGTAGTTTTTGCCTTTTTTAGTTTTTTCAGTTTTTTTTTAGTTTTTAGATTTTTACCTTTTTTAGCCTAACCAGGATTTGAACCTGGGACCTTCATTCTCCGTTCTGACACCCTCTCTCACCGAGTGACTACTCCAGCATGTTCATTTTGGTGTTTTAAATGGTATATTATTAACCAAATTAATGTGTTTTACAATATACTAAGCATCGTCATAACAAAAATGACGACAACTAATTTCATGACGTCAGTCAACACAGAAATTAAGTTCTGAAATTAAGTCATGAAATTAGTTGTCGTCATTTTTGCTTTGACAGTGATGTCATTCAAGTTATATAAGACATATGTTCACGTAGAAATCTATTAATGTTTAAGTTTACAATGACTGATGAAAATGCTCAAAGAGTCTATGCCAAAAAACTTGCTGCTGATAGAGAAAGTCAGAAAAGAAAGCGTGCCGAGGAACTATCAGCAGCAAGTTTTTTGGCATAGACCCTTTGAGCATCTTCATCAGTCATTGTAAACCTAAACATTAATAGATTTCTACGTGAACATATGTCTTATATAACTTGAATGACGTCACCGTCAAAGCAAAAATGACGACAACTAAATTTCATGACGTCAGCCACCACAGAAACATGACGTCACCTGACAACTAATTTCATGACGTCAGCCGACAGAGAAACATGACGTTACCTGATCCACAGATCCACAGACAGACAATTACGCCTCTATTACGTTTTCCATTGTTTTTTTACGGCAAGTTGCGTGCCATTGCAAAGCTTTGGTGGGTTAATATTTCGTAACAGTATTATTGATACGCCTATTTTTAGTTGTAGCACGTCTGCTGGAAACCCTGGGACATCTAGGGAATTTAAAAATTCAGAGGGATAATTAACAGCTTCATTTGAGCTCCAGAACTTAACAGCTCCCGAACTGTGTCGACTGACTTGTAAATGACTGCCTGGTCTTGAATCTTGGTCAAAATATTATTGTTGATTTCGTGGACGTCTTTATTCTTGGCTGCCAGAATCGGTCGCTCACTCATCCATTTATCATTTTTATAATTGGTTAGAATATTCGGAAATACCTTTTCAACCAATTCATTTTTGGACGTCACTAAATTACAGAATTCAGCAAGCAGTTGTATATGTCCTGAAATTGAGTCTACTGGGAGCTTTCCGTTTCACATGAATTATATTTTCTGATGTTTAATAAAAAACGCTCAGATTCTGACATAGTTCCAGTAAGCAAAGTCTTCAATGGCTCTAGTGGTGTAGCCAGTTGAGGAAGTTCAACTTTTCCTGAGGCGCAACACATTCCCATTGTTTCACCATTGAATTTCAAGGCCTTGCAATAGGGACAAATTTTAGACATAGTCTCCATTTGAACACCTCTACTCAAGCTATAATCATCGACTGGGCTGTACCTGAATGCCAGGTGATAATTTTCACGTTGCTCTTGTGATTCCTCGGCACACTTTCTTTTGGCATTATCTCTTTGAGCGTCAAGTCTGTTTTCAAGTTGTTCTTGTGATTCTTCGGCACGCTTTCTTTTGGCATTATCTCTTTGAGCCGCAAGCCCGTTTTCACGTTGCTCTGGTAGTTCCTCGACACGCCTTCTTTTTTTACTTTCTCTTTCAGCATCAAATCTGGTTTCGCGTTGCTCTGGTAGATCCTCGCCGAGCCTTCTTTTTTACTTTCTCTGTCAACTGCAAGTCTGGTTTCACGTTGCTCTCGTGGTTCCTCGACTCGCCTTTGTTGACGTAAATTGCACATTCCTAATCTGGCCCTTTCTTTTTGAACCGCAAGCCTGGCTTTGCTTTGCTCCAGTGATTCGTCCTGGTGTTCAATATTTGGTAACATTTTATCTTTTGACAACCTCAAATTTTGTGTTTCTGTTTTAAGGTTTTCGAATAACTTTAATCCATTGTCAAAATATATTGAAATTTTTGTACAATTACCAGTTTTTTACATTTTAAACAATTTAATAAAATTGGAAGAGCCTCAATTTTTTTGAATACTTATTATTCAAATAAAAGTATTATTGAATACTTGATTAAGATAGAGTGGTAAAGAAAATGAAAAAGAACTGAAACCTCTTTTTGTTTTTTTTAAATTTTTGTCATTGTGCTTAGTTTTGTCTTTTTTTCCTTTTTATTATTTCCTTTTTTCGGTTTTTTCTTTTTTTTATTTTTCTTTTTTTAGTTTTTTGCTTTTTTTTTTTTGGTTTTTTCATTTTTTATTTTGTTTCTTTTTTAGTTTTTTCTCTTTTAATTTTTTTAGATTTTTTATTTATCTTTCTTTTTCTTTAGTTTTTGTCTTTTTTATTCTTGTTTTTCTTTATTTTTTTTTCTTTATAGTTTTTTTTCCTTTTTTTCTTTTTTTAGTTTTTTGATTTTTTAGTCTTTTTCAGTTTTTCTTTTTTCTTTTTTGTGTTTCTTTTTTTATACTTTTGATGTTTTTTCAGTTTTTCTGTTATTTTAGTTTTTATTTTCTATTTTTTTTAGTTTCTTCTTTTTTAATCTGTATTCTTTTTTAGTTTTTCCCTTTTTTTTGTTTTTTTTAGTTTTTTTAGTTTTTGTCTTTTTTTAGTTTTTACCTTTTAAAGTTTTTTAATTATTTCCTCTTTTAGTTTCCTTTTTATTCTTTATTTTTTAGTTTTTTCTCCTTTCTGGGTTTTCTTTTTTCAGTTTTTCTTTTTTGGTTTTTCTATTTTTCTTTTTCAGCCTTTTCTGTTTTTCTGTTTTTTCTTTTTTCTTTAGTTTTTTTAGTTTTTTACCTTTTTATTTTTTTTTTTTAATTTCTTTGTTTTTTTCTTTTTTAGTTTTTTCTGTTTTTTAGTTTTTTCTTTTTTTAATTTTTTCTTTTTTTTAGTTTTTTTCTTTTTAATTTTTTTCTTTATTTAGTTTTTTCTTTTTTTAATTTTTTTTCTTTTTTAGTTTTTTTCTTTTCTTTTAGTTTTTTAGCGTTTTTTATTTTTATATATATATTCTATTTTTTTTTAACTTTTTTAATTTTTTAGTTTTTTTAGTTTGTTTCTTTTTATTTTATTAGTTTTTTACCTTTTTTTCTTTTTTTAGTTTTCTTTTTCTTCTTTATTTTTCACAAGTCATATGCAAACCCTCAAACAAAAATACATACAACTTATTTTGATATATATATATATAGAGATAGTGTAACGGACATACTCACAGCTTAATTTTATATATATAGAGATAGATATATAGATAGATACATTATAGTATTATTTGTAGTCTTATATTATCCTTGTTACAGAACAACAAAAATATTAGATATCTTGCGATGGCGTACTGGATCATTCCTCACCTTCAAAGTAAAGGCTCGCAGGTTCGATTCAACGTGTCGTAAGGTTCTAAGAATATGTTCAGGAAATCATGTAAGATTTGAGTTAAATTAAGTTAAAGATATTCTTTTCTGCAATGGCTACCCAATCAATCTCATTTAAACTATAATAGATAGGTGATTGAAAAAGGTAAAACCGGAAAACTGAACAAAATGTCGAACATTTTATCAAATCGGGAAAGGATAAAACAGACCCTATGCTAGATAGTGGTGTCTACAGATCCCCGTGTTTATGTGGAAAATTTTACATTGGCAGGACCCAACAACAACTAGGGGAACGATTGCATGAACACAAAATTTCAATGGATAAATCCCTGAGATTTGAAAATAAAAACTTCAACTTTGATTCAGCTCTGGCCCAGCATATATACGAAAATCCTGACCATTTAGTTCTTTTTGAAGAGGCAACTTTAATATCTACCGTAAATGGCCTACCAAAATCTTTTAAAGAGGCAATTGAGATAAAAAAAAACATATAGATAGAAATTTCGCTATAAATAGAGACACGGGAGATATTTGCTTAAGCTCAATTTATAACAATTTAATATTAAAAGACTCTATGAATATTTTCACCCAGTCTAATTTAAGACATCCTGTCCGCATATCTAATGAAAACCGAAATTGTAGACAGGAAAAATCTGTTGCAAGGCAAAGGATACTTATTCAATCTAATTGGTAACTTCTCTTTCAATGATTTCAAGTTGGATTTTTGTTGTTTAATTCAGTGTCTTTTTTGCTCTCGTACAGTTCACTTAAGAAAGCTAGATTTTGTTGTTGTTTTCTTCTTTTTATCTTTTTTTTTCCTCTTTCTTATTTTTTTTAGCACTGAGGACGACTTGGCAAAGTTCCTTGTCGAAATATTTGCTTGTTTTTCATATTTTGCTACTAGCTGATAAAATCCTCGTTTTTACCTATTTGATTTTTCTATTTTAATTTATTATTTCCTTTCTTTGTTTTCGTAAGTCATGCATAGTCAGAACGTATTTAAGAAACGAACTCGATCCCTCAATCTTTGATGTAATAAGTAGCCTCCCCAAAAATAAAATGATCATCCTTTTGCAATTCTAAGGGTTCTGAACCAGTAAGCACACGTCCATTGCGCATTCTGTTCACATTTCAACTGTTTACTTTCATTATTTTTCCTTTTATTCTTTGATTTTGAGAGATGAGAGTACCGTGTCATAAAATTGATCTTAATACAATCATGCTTAGCTCAAAATTTTATCAAATTATCCCTGTGTCAATTTTTGACTAATTATAAATCAGAAAGGCTGTCCAGAAGAGCCTGAGAACTTAAATGAGAAGATAAAGTTATAAAGAACCTTAAACAATGTTATTCCAGGACTTATTAGTGGTACGAGAGATAATTGATCGTAATAACTATTACGCTTTTATTCGTAATAAAAAGCTATCCCTAGGTCAATTTTAAATTCACAAAATCAGAAGGACTTACCGGAAGATTCTGAAAACTTGTAATGAGAACTAAGTGGTATGGACCATTATATTCAAATGTTTTGTTAAAAATGGCTTTATTTTTTTCTTGTTTTGCAAAGCTGTAAACCAAAAATATCCTAGGCGGTGAAAAGTGAACAGAGTTGTGTTCAATGTATCCTTATGTGTTCTAAACATGAAATTCGTTCCTTTGTGTATATTTAACAAGGAAATAGGCCTAAGAGAGTTAAAAGAGGACACTTGGAGTTTTTTTCCATTTGAGAGAAGTGCCAAACTTTAGCAGAAGTAAATATAGTATTTTGCTGCAAAATTATTAATTAGCTTCAAAAAAATAATAAATGACAAAAAAATTATAATCAAGTTATTATAAAAGTATGATAATTACATACATTTTTAATGATTTGCCACAAGTGTTGGTTGATTTAAATTCAAACATTAGATCCTTAAGAGACGTGAAAAAAATTTAATATTATTCTGAGAGATAAGATATACATTTATTAAGAAAATAAAACTAACACTATTCGCCATTCGCCTGCCAAGAAAGGCAATTAGCTTGGAAGGGCAAGTGAGGCTATCACCCTCAGCTAATTAATACCACGTTCATATCACACTACTCAATACAAAAGAATCTCAACTGATGATGGAAGAAAAGGAAAAAGAGAAGGGAAAAAACAAGAAGAAGAAAGAAAACAAACAAAAATTAGCAGAAAAAAGTTAACAGCAAAATAAATCAGGGAAATGTCTTGAATAGAATAACAACCTGATACAGGGCTCACATCAAACTCACTCACGAGATAAAAGAAACTTCTTTACCCGTGAGTTGAAAGCAGGAAGACTAAGCACATTTTTCAGACCCTCGGGCAAAATATTATAAACATGGGAACTATAATGGTGAATCACAAGAGATGCCGAGTGGTACTCCCAAACTCATGAGTTAAGTCATCAGTTTTTCTTGTATTATGATTATGACTATTAAAAGTAAAAAGATTTTCAAAAGCAGGGGTAAGCAGGCGATTCAAATATTTATGTGAGATAATCAATACTTGTTAATTTAGAATTTGGGACACATTCATTAACTTGTGCTTTCAAAAATGCTCATGAGCAGGAACCTCATCAGAATCACAAAATTCCGATTATAAATTTACAACTCTATTCTGAAGTTTTTGTACTCTTTTCAAACATGTTACAATATTTCTTGTCCATATAGAGCATCCGTAGCTAGTAAGTGGACAAAATATAGGACAGTAAATCATTCTTAGAATCTTTCTTGGGACTAGATTTTTAATTTTTCTCATCACCCCAAGACCCATACTTAATTTTTTGCTATCAAACTTGAACGGTTTTTCCACGACAGATTTTCATCAATTAAAATCTCAAATATTTCGTTGAAAAAGAACTGAAACTTCTTTTTTGTTTTTTTTTAATGATTGTCATTGTGCTTAGTTTTGTCTTTTTTCCTTTTTATTCTTTCCTTTTTTCAGTTTTTTCTTCTTTTGTTTTTCTTTTTTAGTTTTTTTCTTTTTTAGTTTTTTCATTTTTTATTTTGTTTCTTTTTTAGTTTTTTCTTTTTAATTTTTTTTAGATTTTTTTAATTTTTCTTTCTTTTTCTTTAGTTTTTGTCTTTTTCATTTTTTATTCTTTTTTTTTATTTTTTTTTTATTTTTTAGTTTTTTCGTTTTTTTCGTTTTTAATTTTTTCCTTAATAGTTTTTTTTCTTATTTTCTTTTTTTTTGATTTTATAGTCTTATTTAGTTTTTCTTTTTTCTTTTTTGTTTTCTTTTTTTAGATTTTTGATGTTTTTTCAATTTTTCTGTTATTTTCGTTTTTTTTTTTTTTTAGTTTCTTCTTTTTTTAATTTGTATTCTTGTTTAGTTTTTTCCTCTTTTTTTTTTAGTTTTTTAGTTTTTATCCTTTTTTTTAGTTTTTTACCTTTTATATTAAAATACCTTTTATATAAAGGTAGTTTTTTACCTTTATATATATAAAAATAAGTTGTCCGTGTGTTATGTCTGTCGAGTGACGTCATGTCGTCATGTCGTCATGAAGTTGGTTGTCGTCATGTTTGTTATGACGATGACGTCATTAAAGGTATTTAAGAAAATCGTTCAAAGACAAATTTTATATTGTAAGAAGAACATGGACGGAAAAATGTTTAATTGTAAAATGACTGAAGAACCTACAATGGCAACAGCTGAGAAAAGTGCTCAAAGAGTCTATGCCACAAAACTTGCGGCTGATAGAGAAATTAAGAAAAGAAAGAGGACGCCTGTGCCCCCCGGCGTCCCCGTTGTAGATGTGTCCCTGTGTCCCGGTCGTCATTTGTGTCCCGGTGTCCCGGGAAACATTCGTTCACGGAGAAATATTTAACTGTAAAATGACTGAAGAACCTACAATGTCAACAGCCGAGGAAGCTGCTCGAAGAGTCTATGCCAAAAAACTTGCTGCTGATAGAGAAAGTAAGAAAAGAAAGCGTTCCGAGGAATAACTTGCGGCTGTGCGGCTGTTAGAGAAAGCAAGAACAGAAAGCGTGCCAAGGAATCACAAGAGCAACGTGAAAACAGGCTTGCGGCTTCAAGAGATAATGCCAGATTAGAAATGTGCAATTTCCCTCAACGAAGGCGTGTCGAGGAACTACCAGAGCAACGCGAAACCAGACTTGCTGCTAGGAGAGAAAAAAGAAGGCGTGCCAAGGAATCACAAGAGCAACGTGAAAACAGGCTTGCGGCTTCAAGAGATAATGCCAAAAGAAAGCGTGCCGAGGAATCACAAGAGCAACGTGAAAATTAGAACAAGTCATTCAGGTACAGCCCAGTCGATGATTATAGTAGATGTTTTCAAATCGGGACTATGTCTAAAATTTGTCCCTACTGCAAGGCCTTGAAATTTAATGGTGAACCAATGGGAATGTGTTGCGCCTCAGGAAAAGTTAAACTTCCTCAACTGGCTACACCCCCAGAGCCATTGAAGACTTTGCTTACTGGAACTACGTCAGAATTTAAGCGTTTTTGTTTTATCAAAAACCAGAAAATATAACTCATATTTCCAAATGAAGTCGTTTGGTGCATTAATACAAAAGAAGAAAAAACTAAAAAAGGTAAAAACTACAAAAAAACTAAAAAGAAAATACTAAAAAAAACTAAAAAAGCTAAAAAACTAAAAAAAAAGGTCACTGGGACACAAATAACGACCGGGAGATATAAATGATGACCGAGACACTCAAAGATAAATTACAGACCGGGACACAAATGACGACCGGGACACCGGGACACAGGGAATATAAATGACGATGGGGAGGCTCAAAGAGAAATTACAGACTGGGACACTGGGACACAAATTACGACCAGGATACTGGGAATATAAATGACGACCGGGACAGAGGGACACAACTACAAGGGGGATGCCGGGGGCAAAGGGGGATATATAAATGATGACGGGGACACAGGGAATGTTCGATTAGCAATCACCTTCAACAAAGCTCTAGGGCAATCATTAGAATAATCAGGTATAGATCTGAATACGGATTGTTTTTCCCATGGACAATTTTATGTTGCATGTTCAAGAGTCAGTAAACCTGACATTCTATTTATGTGCACAGACAATGGGACATCGAAGAATGTTGTATATTCGCAAATTTTACGTTGTTAAAAACACATATATATATATATATATATATATATATATATATTTATATATATATATATATATATATATATATATATATATATATATATATATATATACATATATATATATATAAATATATATATATATATATATATATATATATATATATATATATATATATATATATATATATATATATATCATGAAAAGAGAAATCACCAATGCAACAGCACAAATACACACACAAAAAAAAAAAAAAAGAGAGAGAGACAGAAGGAGAAAAGGAAGACTGTTTTCCTAAATTAGTGATTAATATAGACAAGCACTTGAATGAGGCCTTAACCCTACTCATCCATACAATCACATAGGTCAAACAGCATAGCCACACACAATTAACCATAAAGAATAATCCATGGATAGGCAGTCATGTCGTCAATAAGTATAAGTCGTCATTTACCAAACAATAGAAAAAATAATATAGACAAATAATTCAGAGGCAACACCCAACATAAAGGCTCATCAGGAGAATACACTGGCCTATATAGGGTTTCGCCACTCTAAATTCTCTACCCAGCACAGTGTTGTGGCTACCACAGAATATCCATGGCATCCCCGCGTCAGGTATCACCCCCAAAATACATGCCTATGAAAGAAAAAAAACAGCAAATGTAAAACAACCAAGTAAAACCTGTTGTTCAGTACGGTGTTTTGGTCACTCCCCCCGTCATTTTGTCCAGTCGTAGAAACGTGAAAAAATGCGCATAAACACAGTTTTTATGGGTTTTGTAGCCCCAATCCCTTAGGACCACCCCCCAAGCAAAAACCTAAATCCTTATCCTAATATCAAAAGGGGTATTAGATACGAATACAATTTTTGAAAAAAATTTATGTTTAAAATAAATTCTTAGATCACATTGTCTTTCCAATTAGATTTTTAATAAGACTAAAGATAAAAAAAAATGCAAAAATAATTAAAATCCGAAAATTTGGCACTCAAAAAACCGTGTAAAGAAGTACTAGAGAAATTCTATAAATTTAAAAAATCATACATAAGGATACCAGTATAAATAGAGAGGAAAGAGAATATTCAATCAAATGCAGTTTCTGACTATTCCATGAAAAAACAGGCTCAAGCCTGTTGTCCGGTTGAATGAGAACGACACTTTAGTCACTCCCCCCACCAGTCTTTTCTGTCTGAATCGTAGAGAAGTGAAAAAATGCAAATACAAACATTTTTTATGTATTTTTAAAGTATTTTTAACCCCAGCCCCATTAAAAAATTAACCCCTTCCCCCGAACGAAAATTCCGGACAAGCAGGATACGCATATATACAGGCTAAAATATACCTATGATAGGAACAGAAAATTTTGGATAGACAGTTTCAAGCAAGTTTTAACCTTAATAAGGTACGTCAAGTTACAACAAATTTAAAAAAAAAGTCAATAAGTTTGTGTTAAATAGTAAAAGCAAATGATTATTCAGCCTTCCAAACATTATATTTCTTTGACCTGGTTTTGATATTGACTTAGGGCATAAAGTCAAAAATTTTAGATAAAAGAAACAATCCTATAGAATTCCATACCAGAAGATAGTTCGAACGCATAAGAGTACACATATGGCAGACATTCGCCTTTGCTATATCAGTGTTTTGTGCTTTGGTTCTTGAGCATACTGGATTTTGTCTAAACTTGAGTTTTTTTCTCTGTTTTTCTTTGTTTTTCATATTAGGACTGCTTTTCGTTTGTTTTATTTTTATGGTCTTCTATTGCTGTTTTTTCCCGTTGATAAAGGCTGTTAAAAAGCTGTACCACAATGCTTTACCCCCCCCCCTACTTTATAAATGTATAGTCCTAACTGTATATGTCCAATGTGTTTTTCTGTTTCATGATTTTATCAGCACTGATTCAATTTACCGGTACACAGGATGAAACAAGTGTGACACATGGCAAAATGCATGGGAAATATATATATTTGCCTATTAGAGGTTGGGAGTAAGTTACAGTAGAATCGCTTTGGAAAATGAGCCTATTTATATAAAAGTTATGGTAGGGAAGCAGAAAGCAGAAAAATTTTATTTACGTATTTGATTTTAAATTGAAAAAAAATAGGGTTTTCGTTTAAATTATTTGAAGAGACGTATATATATATATATATATATATATATATATATATATATATATATATATATATATATATATACTAGCTGTTGGGGTGGCGCTTCGCGCCACCCCAACACCTAGTTGGTGGGGGCGCTTCGCGCCCCCCCCAAGCCCCCCCGCGCGCGTAAGTCGTTACGCGCCATAATAGTTACGCGCCATTGTAGTTGTGTCCCTATGTCCCACCTGTGAATATAGATAGATATATATATATGGTTTTAACTACGTAAAACTTGCGAATATACAACATTCTTTGCTGTCCCATTGTCTTTGCATATAAATAGATTGTCAGGTTTACCGACTCTTGAACATGCAACATATAATGGTCCATGGGAAAACAATCTGTATTCAGATCTATACCTCATGATTCTAATGATTGCCCTTGAGCTTTGTTGATGGTGATTGCTAATCGACCATTCCCTGTCCCGGTGTCCCGGTCGTCATTTACATCCCCCTGTTTCCCCCGGTGTCTCCGTTGTAGTTGTGTCCCTGTGTCCCGGTCGTCATTTATATTCCCTGTGTCCCGGGTCCCGGTCGTCATTTGTATCCCGGTGTCCCGGTCTGTATATACATTCGTTTTTTAGTTTTGTTTTTCTCCTTTATTTTTTTCCTTTTTTTTTCTTTTTTAGCTTATTTAGATTTTTAGATTTTTTAGTTTTTTTATTAGTTTTTAGTTTTTTTTTCTTTTTAGTTTTTTTGTCCCGGTCGTCATTTATATCCCCCTGTTTCCCCCGGTGTCCCCGTTGTAGTTGTGTCCCTGTGTCCCGGTCGTCATTTATATTCCCTGTGTCCCGGTCGTCATTTGTATCCCGGTGTACCGGTCTGTATATACATTCGTTTTTTAGTTTTGTTTTTCTCCTTTATTTTTTTCCTTTTTTTTTCTTTTTTAGTTTATTTAGATTTTTAGATTTTTTAGTTTTTTTATTAGTTTTTAGTTTTTTTTTTCTTTTTAGTATTTTTTGTAGTTTTTACCTTCTTTTTAGTTTTGTTAATTTTTTTTTTTACTTGTGTCCTGGTCGTCATTTATACTCCCTGTGTCCCGGTGCTTTGTTGATTGCTAATCGAACATTCCTTTTGTCCTGGTCGCTTTCTCTTTGAGTGTCGTCATTTATTTTTTTCTTTTTTAGTTCTTTTAGTTTTTACCTTTTTTAGTTTTTTTTAGTTTTTAGTTTTTTTAGTTTTTTACCTTTTTTTAGTTTTTTTAGTTTTTTTAGTTTTTTAGCTTTTTTATTTTTTTTATTAGTTTTTAGTTTTTTTGTAGTTTTTGTTTTTTTTTAGTTTTTTACCTTTTTTTAGTTTTTTTAGTTTTTTTAGTTTTTTAGCTTTTTTACTTTTTTTATTAGTTTTTAGTTTTTTTTTGTAGTTTTTGCCTTTTTTTAGTTTTTTCAGTTTTTTTTTTTTAGTTTTTTATTGGTTTTTACCTTTATAGTTTTTTTAGTTTTTTAGCTTTTTTATTTTTTTTATTAGTTTTTAGTTTTTTTTGTAGTTTTTGCCTTTTTTTAGTTTTTTCAGTTTTGACGTCACCTGATCCAGTTTTTTCAGGTGACGTCACCTGACACATCCATCCACAAATCCACAGACAGACAACTTATTTTTATATATATAGATATATATATATATATTCGGGGGGGCGCAAAGCGCCCCCACCAACTAGGTGTTGGGTTGGCGCGAAGCGCCACCCCAGCAGCTAGTCTGTCTATATATCTATCTTTATATATATTTATATATAAAAGTAAGCTGTAAGTATGTCCGTTACACTATCCATATATATCAAAATAAGCTGTATGTATTGTTCGTTTGAGGGTTTGCATATGACTTGTGAAAAATAAAGAAGAAAAAGAAAGCTAAAAAAAATTAAAGAAGGTAAAAAACTAAAAAAAATAAAAAGAAAAAAACTAAAAAATAAAATCTAAAAAAAGAAAAAACCTAAAAAGAAAAAATATAAGAAAATAAAAAAAAATAAAAAAAGTTAAAAAACTAAAAAGAAAATACAAGCTAAAAAAACTAAAAAGTTAAAAAACTAAAAAGAAAATACAAGCTAAAAAAACTAAAAAGTTTAAAAACTAAAAAGTTTGAAAACATATATATATAAATAAAAAAAGCTAAAAAACTAAAAGAAAAAAAAAGAAAAAAGAAAAAAGATAAAAGAGAAAAAACCAAAAGAAAAGAGTAAAAAAAGGGAAAAAACTAAAAAGAAAAAAAAGCTAAAAAACTAACAAAGCTAAAAAACTAAAAAAAGAAAAAAGAAAAAAAAATAAAAAAGAAAAAACTAAAAGAGAAAAAAACAAAAAAATTAAAAACAAAAAAAGTAAAAAAAGGTAAAAAACAAAAAAAAAACTAAAGAAAAAAACAAAAAAAAACTGAAAAACTTAAAAAGAAAAAAAGAAAAACCAAAAAAGAAAAAACTAAAAAAAGAAAAACCCAGAAAGGGGAAAAAACTAAAATATAAAGAAGAAAAAGAAAACTAAAAAAGAGGAAAAAACATTAAATGTAAAAACTGAAAACAAAAAAGGATAAAAACTGAAAAAACTAAAAAAAACTACAAAACTAAAATAAGAAGAAAAAACTAAAAAAAGAATACAAATTAAAAAAGAAGAAACTAAAAAAATAAAAAATAAAAACAAAAATAACAGAAAAACTGAAAAACATCAAAAATCTACAAAAAAAAAGAAAAAAGAAAGAAGAAAAACTAAGACTAAATACTCAAAAAAACAAAAAAAAGGAAAAAAAAGAAACTTAAATAAATAAAAATAATAAAAAAAAGAATAAAAATAAAAATACAAAAACTAAAGAAAAAGAAAGAAAAAATAAAAATTAAAAAAATTACAAGGGAAAAACTAAAAAAGAAACAAAATAAAAAATGAAAAAACTAAAAAGAAAAACTAAAAAAGAAAACAACTATAAAAAAATCGAAAAAAAGAAAAAACTGAAAAAGGAAAAAATAGAAATGAAAAATCGAAAAAACTAAGCACAATGGCAATCATTTAAAAAAACAAAAAAGAAGCTTCAGTTCTTTTTCATTTTCTTTACCACTCTATCTTAATCAAGTATCTAATAATACTTTTTTTGAATAATAAGTACTCAAAAACAAAACAAAAAAAAGTTTGAGGTTTATTAGAAATTGTTGAGCTTTAGAATGCTAGGTAGTTAAAGAAAATTTTTCAAAGTGTCAATCAATGTCTAAAGATACAATGTTACCAAAAATTGAACACCAGGACGAATCACTGGAAAATCGCAACACCAGGCTTAAGGTTCAAAAGGAAATGGCCAGATTAGAAATGTGCAATTTACGTCAACGAAGGTGTGTCGAGGAACCATGAGAGCAACGTGAAACAAGACTTGAAGTTGACAGAGAAAGTAAAAAAAAGAAGGCTTGGCGAGGAACTACCAGAGCAACGCAAAACCAGACTTAATGCTGAAAGAGAAAGTGAAAAAGGAAGGCGTATCGAGGAACTACCAGAGCAACGTCAAAAGGGCTTGCGGCTCAAAGAGATAAAGCCAAAAGAAAGTGTTCCGAGGAATCACAAGAGAAAAGTGGAAATTATCGCCTGGCATTCAGGTACAGCCCAGTCGATGATTATACCTTGAGTAGATGTGTTCAAATCGGGACTATGTCTAAAATTTGTCCCTATTGCAAGGCCTTGAAATTTAATGGTGAAACAATGGGAATGTGTTGCGCCTCAGGAAAAATTGAACATCCTCAACTGGCTGCACCACCAGAGCCATTGAAGACCTTGCTTACTGGAACTACATCAGAATCTAAGCGTTTTTTATATAACATCAGAAAATATAACTCATGTTTCCAAATGACGTCGCTTGGTGCCCAAATCGAAAATCAAGATCAATTTATGCCTACTTTCAAAGAAAAAGGGCAAATTTATCATAGAGAAGAGTCCCTTCTACCATTCTCTGGTGAGAATCATAAATTTTTACAGCTGTACTTCATCAGTGATAGCAATTCTGAATTGAATGCACGTTGCGAAATTTCTCCCGACGTTGAAAGGACTTTCGTTTCCCAATTGCAACATCTTTCACACGAAAATAATGATTTAGTGCATCTGCTCAAAACAGCAATAGATTTGATGCCTACTGATACGCATAAAATTGTTTATTTCCGCTGACAAATCGCCTACTGGCAAACATTTGCGTAGATACAATGCTCCAAACGTTGGAAGCCAACCTAACGTTGGAAGATTAACGATTTTACATTGGTCATATGCTGGCAGTCCCCGTCATATGCGTGAATATGCTCAAGATGCTATGGCGTATGTTCGTCTCTATGGTCGTCCAAATTTATTCATTACATTTACATGTTATCAATCTTGGGACGAGATACAGCAGTTTTTACTTCATTGAAAATCGGCGGTTCATAGACATGACATTACGGACCGTGTCTTCCGGCAGAAGTTGAAATCACTGATAAACTAAATAGTGAAACTTAAAGGGTTTGGGTCAGTGCGATGCTGGATGTACTCAGTGCAATGGCAAAAACGAGGATTGCCAAAAGCACATATACTAATCTGGCTACATGATAAAATTACTTCTAATGAAATTGACGATGTGATATCCACAGAAATACCTGATGAAAATGTCGATAAGGGCTTATATGGTATTGTGGAAAAAGATATGATACATGGACCTTGCGGTGCACTGAATGAACAATCACCATGCATGGCCAAAGGAAAGTGCACAAAGCAATATCCTAGAATTTTAGTACCCAACACAATTAATGGCAATGATGGTTACCCACAATATAGAAGAAGATCTACTGAAGATGGAGGTAAAATAGCAATAATAAAGAAGCGTAACGGTACCACCATCGAAGTAGATAACCAGTGGGTTGCTCCATATTCACCTTTATTATCAAAAATATTTAATGCACACATAAACGCTGAATACTGTAATTCCATAAAGGCAATCAAATACATATGTAAAAGCGTCAATAAAGGCAGTGACATGGCAGTTTTTGGCTTAAAGTCCAAAATCAGTGATATCGATGAAATTGCACAATATCAGGCTGGAAGATACATAAGCAGTAATGAAGCTGTTTGGTGAATTCTTTCATTTCCGGTACATGCACGAAGTGCAGCTGTTGTTCACTTAGCGGTACATTTACAGAATGGTCAACGTGTTTATTTTTCAGAATCTAACGTGCAACCAAGAGCCCTGAATCCACCGGATACAACGTTAACTGCTTTCTTTTCATTATGTCAAAATTAGTCTTTTGCAAAAAAAACTCCTGAATACTGAAGTGCCTTCGTATTACACGTGGAATACTAAAAATAAATCATTTGAACGTCGAAAAACAGGGTAAGTCAGTCGACGGCCAACCTACTATCTTCAAGTATACCACGATAGGAAGACTCTACACCATTCAGCCCCAATCAACATGAATACTTCTTTCTCCGCCTGCTCTTTGTGAATGTACCCGGTCCGACATCCTTTGAGTATTTGAGAACTGTAAACGGTACTATACATAACACTTACCTTTTTGCATGCCAAGCTCTAAGTTTATTGGAGAATGACCAACACTGGGATAACTGCTTCAATGACGCGTATGACACGTCAACTCCAAATCAAATTCGTGCATTGTTTGGAATCATACAAACAACTTGCTCTCCTTAAGCTCCTACAGAGTTATGGGAGAAATGTAAATCGAAAATAGCCGAGGATATACTCCATCGAAAAAGGTTAGAGACGTCAGATATGACTTTTGATTTTACATCAGAAATTTATAACTACACTTTAGTTTTTATTGAAGATTTGTGCTTATGTAAGGCAAACAAACCTCTTCAGGATTTGGGAATGCCTTCACCTGATCGTAACGCTGCTGTTTCGACATGTGTAGAATGGGATCGCGAAGAAAGTTACAACACGAGTGATCTATTGTCGTATGTAAAAAATAATATTTCTAACTTAACGTCTGAGCAAAAAGACATTTATGATACGATAATGCATTGTGTCGATAACAACGTTGGAAAAATCTTCTTTTTGGATGCACCAGGTGGTACTGGTAAAACGTTTGTATTCAATTGATTATGGTATCAATTCAATCAAAAATGACATAGCGTTGGCAATTGCATCGTCCGGAATAGCCGCAGCGTTACTGCCTGGTGGAAGAACTGATCATTCCATTTTGAAATTGCCTCTGAATTTGCAATCTACCAAAACGCCCACGTGCAATATTTCCAAATCATCTGGGATGGGTAAAGTATAGCAGCAATGCAAACTTATTATTTGGGATGAGTGGATCCAACCGATCCAAAACCGATCAAAAATCTTTAAACCGGATCCAACTGGAACCATCCTTGCAACACGTTGAATCGAGCCTACAAACCTTCACTTTGAAGGTGAGGAATGGCCCAGTACGCCATCGCAAGGTATTTAATATTTTTGTTGTTGTGTAACAAGGATAATATAAGACTACAAATAATACTATAATATATCTCTCTATATATCTATCTCTATTTATATAAAATTAAGTTGTAAGTATGTCCGTTACACTATCTATATATATCAAAATAAGTTGTATGTATTTTTGTTTGAGGGTTTGCAAATGACTTGTGAAAAATAAAGAAGAAAAAGAAAACTAAAAAAAGAAAAAAAGGTAAAAAATTAAAAAAATAAAAGGCAAAAAACTAAAAAAAACTAAAAAATTAAAAGTCAAAAAAAAGAAATAAATAAAAAAAATAGAGAAAATATATATATAAAAATAAAAAAAACTAAAAAACTAAAAGAAAAGAAAAAACCAAAAAAGAAAAAAAATTAAAAAAAGAAAAAACTAAATAAAGAAAAAACTTAAAAAGAAAAAAGCTAAAAAAAGAAAAAAGAAAAAATTAAAAAAAAACTAAAAAACAGAAAAAACTAAAAAAAACTAAAAATTAAAACAAAAAATAAATAAAAAAGGTAAAAAACTAAAAAAACTAAAGAAAAAAGAAAATCAAAAAAACAAAAAAGGTTGAAAAAGAAAAAAAAGAAAGAAAAACCAAAAAAGAAAAAACTGAAAAAAGAAAACCCAGAAAGGAGAAAAAACTAAAAAATAAAGAAGATAAAGAAAACTAAAAAAGAGGAAAAAATTTAAAAACTTTAAAAGGTAGAAAACTAAAAAAAGGATAAAAACTAAAAAACTAAAAAAAAGAGGAAAAAACTAAAAAAGAATACGAATTAAAAAAAGAAGAAACTAAAAAAATTAAAAATAAAAACTAAAATAACAGAAAAACTGAAAAAACATCAAAAATCAAAAAAAAAGAAAAACAAAAAAGGAAAAAAGAAAACTAAAAGACAACAAAATCAAAAAAACTAAAAAAAAAGAAAAAAATAAAAAAAAACTATAAAGGAAAAAAATTTAAAACGAAAAAAAAGAAAAAACTAAAAAATGAAAAATAAAAAATAGAAAAAAAATAAAAAAAGACAAAAAATAAAGAAAAAGAAAGAAAAATAAAAAATCTAAAAAAAATTAAAAAGAAAAAACTAAAAAAGAAACAAAATAAAAAATTAAAAAACTAAAAAAGAAAAAAAACTAAAAAAGAAAAAAACTAAAAAAAGAAAAACAAAAAAGAAAAAACTGAAAAAAGGAAAGAATAAAAATCATTTAAAAAAAAACAAAAAAGAGGTTTCAGTTCTTTTTCATTTTCTTTACCACTCTATCTTAATCAAGTATTCAATAATACTTTTTTTTGAATAATAAGTATTCAAAAAAAATGAGGCTCTTCCAATTTTATTAAACTGTTTAAAATGTAAAAAACTGGTAATTGTACAAATATTTCAATATATATTGACAATGGATTAAAGTAATTCGAATACCTTAAAACAGAAATCCAAAATTTTGAGGTTGTCAAAAGATAAAATGTTACCAAAAATTGAACACCAGGACAAATCACTGGAGCAAAGCAAAGGCAGGCTTGCGGTTCAAAAAGAAAGGGCCAGATTAGGAATGTGCAATTTACGTCAACAAAGGCGAGTCGAGGAACCACGAGAGCAACGTGAAACCAGACTTGCAGTTGACAGAGAAAGTAAAAAAAGAAGGTTTGGCGAGGATCTACCAGAGCAACGCGAAACCAGACTTGATGCTGAAAGAGAAAGTAAAAAAAGAAGGCGTGTCGAGGAATTACCAGAGCAACGTGAAAACGGACTTGCGGCTCAAAGAGATAATGCCAAAAGAAAGCGTGCCAAAGAATCACAAGAATAACTTGAAAACAGGCTTGAGGCTCAAAGAAATAATGCCAAAAGAAAACGTGCCGAGGAATCACAAGAGCGACGTGGATATTATCACCTGGCACTAAGGTAGAGACCAGTCGATGATTATACCTTGAGTATATGTGTTCAAATAAGGACTATGTCTAAAATTTGTCCCTTTTGCAAGGCCTTGAAATTTAATGGTGAAACAATGGGAATGTGTTGCGCCTCACGAAAAGTTAAACTTCCTCAACTGGCTACATCACAAGAGCCATTGAACACTTTGCTTACTGGAACTACGTCAGAATCTAAGCGTTTTTTATTAAACATCAGAAAATATAACTCATGTTTCCAAATGAAGTCGGTTGGTCCTGAAATCGAAAATCAAGACCAATTTATGCCTACTTTCAAAGAATAAGGGCAAATTTTTGTTAATGTAGGGTCACTTCTACCATTCTCAGGCCAGAATCATAAAATTGTTATTTCCACTGACAAAATGCCTACTGGCGAACATGTGCGTAGATACAATTCTCCAGCTATCGACGAAGTGGCAATCGTTATGGTCGGTGATCAGTTTTTACCTCGAGATAGTATTCTTCATAAGCGAAACGCTCAGTTGGTAAGAATTGCTCAAACTCATCGATGCTACGATGCC
Organism: Artemia franciscana; assembly: GCF_032884065.1. Lineage (NCBI taxonomy): Eukaryota > Metazoa > Arthropoda > Branchiopoda > Anostraca > Artemiidae > Artemia > Artemia franciscana. The sequence goes on from NC_088863.1 coordinate 5,275,571, forward strand.
CTACAATATCCTATCATTTTTTGGGATGGTGCCGACAGCTATCACTTTAATAATAAATTATAGATCCATCCACTTACAAATAAAAGAATAAAAATAACTATTCCTATAGACTAATGATTCGTCACAATGAAGATAAATATATTTCAAATGCCATCAATTGTTTCACCAATACATCGGTGATATGTATTCAAAGATTGAATCAGAACATTTGCTATTTATCTGTCTGAATCAGACTAAGCTCCACTCTGAACAATACATTCATTTGCGAGATGCAGTTGTAAATGACGGGCAATACCACTAACGTTGGAAGATTAACGATTTCACCTTCGTCATATGCTGGCAGTCCCCGTCATATGCATGAATATGCTCAAGATGCTATTGCGAATGTTCTTCTTTATGATCGTCATAATTTAATTATTACATTTACATGTAATCAATCTTGGGACGAGATACAGCAGCTTTTACTTCAAGGACAATCGGCTTTTCATAGACATTACATTACGGCCCATGTCTTCCGGCAAAAGTTGAAATCACTGATAAACTACACTGTAAAAATCACTGTAAAATCACTGTAAAAATCACCGGTTTAAATCACTGTAAAACTTAAAGTGTTTGGATCAGTGCTATGCTGGATGTACTCAGTGGAATGGCAAAAACGAGGATTGCCACACGCACATATACTAATCTGGCTACATGATAAAATTACTTCGAATGAAATTGACGATTTGATTTCCACTGAAATATCTGATGAAAATGTCGATAAGGGCTTATATGGTATTGTGGTTAAAAATATGATACATGGACCTTGCAGTGCACTGAATGAAAAATCACCATGCATGGCCAAAGGAAGGTGCAAAAAGTAATATCCTTGACTTTTAGTACCCAACACAACTACTGGCAATGATGGTTACCCAAAATATAGAAGAAGATCTACTGAAGATGGAGGTAAAACAGCAATAATAAAGAAGCGTAACGGTACCACCATCGAAATAGATAACCAATGGGTTGTTCCATATTCACCTTTATTATCAAAAACATTTAATGCACACATAAACGTTGAATACTGTAACTCCGTAAAGGCAATCAAATACACATGTAAATACGTCAACAAAGGCAGAGACATGGCAGTTTCTGGCTTGCAGTCCGAAATCAGTGATTCATGAACAAAGTCCAGCTGCTGTTCACTTAGCAGTACATTTACAGAATGGTCAACATGTTTATTTTTCGGAATCCAACGTGCATGAAAGAGCCCTGACTCCACTGGATACAACGTTAACTGCTTTCTTTTCGTTGTGTCAAAATGATTCTTTTGCAAAAAAAACTGTTGTATACTGAAGTGCCTTCGTATTACACGTGGAATGCTAAAAATAAATGATTTGAACGTCGAAAACAGGGTAAGTCAGTCAACGGCCAACTTACCATCTTCAAAGAAACCACGATAGTAAGACTCTACACCATTCCCCCCAATCAACATGAATATTTCTTTCTCCGCCTGCTATTTGTGAATGTACCCGGTCCGACGTCCTTTGAGTATTTGAGAACTGTAAACGGTACTATACATTGCACTTACCGTAGTGCAGCCAATCTCTGAATTTATTGGAGAATGACAAACACTGGGAAAACTGCATCAATGACGCGTGCGAAACGTCAACTCCAAATCAAATTCGTGGATTGTTTGGAATCACACAAACAACTTGCTCTCCTTTAGCTCCTACAGAGTTATGGGATAAATATAAATCGAAAATAACCGAGGATTTAACCATCGAAAAAGGTTAGAGAAGTCAGATATGACTTTTGATTTTACATCAGAAATTTATAACTACGCTTTAGTTATTACTGAAGATTTGTGCTTGTGTATGGCATACAAACTTCTTCAGGATTTGGGAATACTTTACCTAATCGTAACGCTGCTGTTTCGAAATGTGTAGAATGGGATCACGAACAAAGTTAAAATACGAGGGATCTATTGTTGTATGTAAAAAAATAATATTTCTAAGTTAACATCTAAGCAAAAAGACATTTATGATACGATAACGTATTTTGTCGATAAGACCATTGGAGAAATCTTCTTTTTGGATGCACCAGGTGGTACTGGTAAAACCTTTTTGATAAAATTGATTCTGGCATCAATTCGATCAAAAATGACATAGCGTTGGCAATTGCATCGTCCAGAATAGCCGCAACGTTGTTTCCTGGTGGAAGAACTGCTAATTCCGTTTTGAAATTGACTCTGAATTTGAATTCTATAGAAACTCCCACTTGCAATATTTCTAAATCATCTAGGATGGGTAAAGTATAGCAGCAATGCAAACTTATTATTTGGGATGAGTGCACAATGGCACACAAAAAATCACTCGAGGCTCTGGAGCAATCATTGCGAGATTTGTGAGATAATTTGAAACCCTTTGGCAGCACATTAATATTGCTTTTGGAAGATTTCAGGTAAACATTATCTATAAAACCTAGATCAACCCCTGCAGACGAAATGAATGCTTACCTGCAAAATTCTAATTTATAGGCACACGTAAAGACATTAAAATTAACTATAAATATGCGTGTCCAATTGCAAAACGATGACTCTGGTGAAATATTTTCAGATTGATTGCTGGCAATTGGAAACGGAAAGCTCCCAGTAGACTCAATTTCAGGACGTATACAACTACCTGCTGGATTCTGTAATTTTGTGACGTCCAAAAATGAATTGGTTGAAAATGTATTTCCGAATATTCTAACAAATTATAAAAATAATAAATGGATAAGTGAACGACCGATTCTGGCAGCCAAGAATAAAGACGTCCACGAAATCAACAAAATTATTTTGACCAAGATTCGAGACCAGGCAGTCATTTACAAGTCAGTCGACACAGTTCTGGAACCAAATGAAGCTGTTAATTATCCACCTGAATTTTTAATTTCCCTAGATGTCCCAGGGTTTCCAGCACACGTGCCAAAACTAAAAATAGGCGTATCAATAATACTGTTACGAAATATTAACCCACCAAAGCTTTGCAATGGCACGCAACTTGCCGTAAAAAAAAAACAATGGAAAACTTAATAGAGGCAACAATCTTGACAGGGCCATTTGAGGGTGAGGCTTTTCTTATTCCTCACATTTCCATGTTTCCAACGAATCTGCTTTTTCAATTTAAAAGATTGTAATTCCCAATTCGATTAGCATTTGCAATCACCATCAACAAAGCTCAAGGGCAATCATTAGAAAAAATTCTGTATAGATCTTAATGCAGATTACTTTTCCCATGGACAATTGTATGTTGCATTTTCGAGGGTCGGTAAACCTGAAAAACTATTTATATGCACAGACAATGGGACAGCAAAGAATGTTGTATATTCGCAAGTTTTACATAGTTAATTTATATTGTATATGTATATCTATCTATCTATCTATCTATCTATATAAAAATAAGTCGTATGTATGCATGTTTGCTTGTCTGTAATAAGAGCGTTTGCAGATGACGTTATTATAAGTATATAAGGCTTTGTATATGCACAGACAATAGGATAGCAAATAATGTTGTATATTCGCAAGTTTTAAGTAGTTAAAAATATATATATATATATCTATCTATATTCATAGGTGGGACGCAGGGACACAACTACAATAGTGCGCAACCAATATGGCAAGTAACGACTCACGTGCGCAGGGGGGCTTGGGGAGGGGCGCGAAGCGCCGCACCAACAGCCAGTATATATACAAAAATATAGTGTCTGTCCGGCCGTCTGTTACGAATCGAATAAGCCCCCTTCGAAGTTTATACGATCTATTTCTAATCATTTGAGTCCTCCGCAAAGCATGTACGACCACCCCTTCTATAGAAACCTGATATGCCTCCGGGGTATAGCATAACTTGTAACACTCTCCTCTAGGCTCTAGGGGGGGGGGGGGCTGTATGGACCCAAAAGTTTGTCTTGTCTGATGTTAGAACTATTTTTAACAAAATGACTGTCTCAAACATTCTGATCGGATGCACATGGGGAAAGAGGGTGCAAGGGGAGGGGGGTCTAGTTGCCTTCTGTTCAATTTTGACTCTTGTTCTAGTTCCCTTCAAAATAAGGTTCCCTTTCTGAAATTTATACGACCACCCCTTTCATAAGAACCTTATATGCCTCCAGGGCCTAACTTAAAATACCTATTACCGGGGGTTGCTTCAGTCCCGGAGTTTTCATTATCTGATGTTTAAACTAATTTTCACAAAATGGCTATCTCAAAATTTTAATCAGACGGGTATGGGGGAAAAGGGTGAGGGGAGGGGTGGCTAGCTGCCTTTTGATCTGTTTTGAGTGTTTAAAAGTGAAATAGAACTTTAAATTTCCTATCAAGTTAGCCCCCTATGTAATTTATACGAGTACCCCTTCCATAAGAACCATATATATTCCCTGCGGCATAACTTATAACGCCTGCCCCGGTATCTGGGGGAGGGGGTGTCAATCTCAGGGTGTTTGTTATCTAATCTTTGAACTATTTTTAACAAAATGTCTATCTCGAAATTTTTATCAGATGTGTTTGTGGAAAAAATGGCATGGGGGTTTTCCGATCTCTTTTGACTTTTAAAATTTGAACTATAACTCTCAATTTCCTATCAAATGAGCCCCTTCTGAATTTTATACGAGCACCCCTTCTATAAAAACTATCTGTCCCCAGGGTATAACTTACAACGCTTTTTCCCAGGCACTGGCGGCTTATTCCCGAAAGTTTTTTTCATCTGATTTTTGAAATAATTTTAATAAAATGGCTATCTTTAAATTTTTATCAGATTGGTTTCGGGGGAAAAGGTGGGGGGGCTCTAATTGGCCTCCAATCTCTTTTGACTTTTAGAAAGTAAGCTAGAACTTTTGAAATTTATACGAGCATCCCTTCCATAAGAACTATATATACCCCCAAGGCATACCTTACAATGCTTGCCTCTCTTCTCTGGGGGGTTGTATGGACCTCAGGGTTTTGTCTGATCTTTGAACTATTGTTAACACAATGGCTATTTTTATATCAGATGCGCTTTGGGAAAAATGTGTATTGGTGGCTAGTTGTCCTCCGATCACTTTGACTCAGAAAAAGGGCTCTAGAACTTCTGATTTCGAATTAAATAAGCCCCTCTTGAAGCTTATACGATAAACCCTTCCATATGAAGTAACCCAGGGGAAAAATAAATGAATAACAATTATAAAATATTGAAGCCTTATCTATAGCGTTGCCCCAGATCGGTCATGAGGTAAATATCTTGCTGACATTCATTGTACAAGATCACTTCTGGCCTATCCCCATGGTAGCACAGTGGGGATTATTTCAGCCTGGTAGTACAGGACCCAGAGTTGGAACTTGGCTGTTGCATCACACTGAAGGGCTTATGCAATAACCTTAGTAGTTAAGAAGCGTTGTTAGTCTGATACAATATACTGGTAACAGATAAAATCAGGTCTTTGTGCCAAATGCTCTCTAAGCTGGGCTGAAGCACTGGGGATTCGTCTTTTTTGTTCCTTTAATATTAATTTTGAAAAACAGATTTCACCTCGAACACGGGAGCTTCCTAGGTTAGTTAACTGTTCCCAATGAGAAGAAATATGGAATAACTGTATTTTTTTGGAGTAGGAATGTTGAAAGCCACAATTTAGTGAAATTTAGTTAATATATATTTGTAAAAAATATATTTTTTTAGTATATTATTTTAGTATTAATTTTGAAAAACAGACGTAACCTCGAACACGGAAACTTCCTAGGACAGTTAACTGTTCCCAATGAGAAGCAATATGGAGTAACTGTATTTTTTTGGAGTAGGAAGGTTGTAAGCCACAATTTAGTGAAATTTAGTTAATATATATTTTATTGTATATTATAATAATATATTAATTTAATATTAACTTATAATATTA